>NC_056590.1:4021073-4134414 GCF_018340385.1 Cyprinus carpio
ACCCAACCCCTAACCCTAACCCTAACCCTAACCTAACCCTAACCCTAACCCTAACCCTAACCTAACCTAACTCTAACTTTTCTAACCCCTAACCTAACCTCCCTAACTAACCCCTAACCCCTATCCTAACCTAACCTTCAACCTAACCCTGATAAATTTAGCATCCTGAACCCCACCCAGATACTATTCCTACCCATTCTACCCCTAATAAATTACATCATTGTAGCCCCACCCATCCTAATCCTACCCATTCTACCCCTAATGAATTAATATGGAGAAGTATTATCCATAAATATTAATAAATACTATAAAAACCTTAATATAAAAAACAACATTTATTATTGAAAACAATGCTTTCGTCTATAAGTTTAAAAATCTCAGCTATCTGTGGTTCCAGCGTTAAAAAGACCAAATATATTGTGGTGTGGTGGTGGAAGTATTGGGCCTAGGCGGTAAGGGGCAGGCCTTGGCGAGGCAGGAGAAGCGGCCAGAAGGAGTATTGAAGGACTGTGCATTGCAAGAGCTGGACTGTGCTTCGAGGCTCTTGGATTTTTCTGAATTCTAACCCCTAACTTGGCCTGGCGGAGAAGGGTGCTGAGTGGTCCAGTTTACGGATGGACCGAGCCAACCATTTCAGACCTTAGGTTTCATTCTTGGAACCTAACTCCCCCTTACAAAAAACCTGCACTGCAACTGATCCACCTAACCACTCACCTCGATCAACTCAAAATCCACCCCTACAAGAAATGTGCAACACCTTCAAACCACACACAACCCACAACAAACCAACCCCATAAAATCAAACCCACCCAAAACAATTGACCTATACAACACAAAGAACACCGGTTTATACCACCCAGAACTTACCCCTCATTCTTTTAGCCCTCTTAAAATGAACCCTCCCAAATGTACCCCTCATAAACATTTTAACTCAGCTCTTACATTTTTATCCCAACACGATGTCTCAGTTCCATGTCTGGTCCTTTCTCTGGGCTTGGGACCTACCTGAAGCGGCCGGTGGGGAGAAGGACAGCGCACAACCCGGCCTGGACCCTTTGGGGCCCAAGCTTTGGTTTTTCATCCCCTAACCCAGACTGAAGACATTTTTTATTTGCGGCTCTGAAGCGCCGGCCAGATGTGAGGGATCCAGAGTGATTTTCTGAGCCCTTTTCCTCACTCTGGATGTATACAGTTCTTGAAGGGTAGGCAAGGGAGCACCATAGACTCCTTTCAGCAGTCCAAACCTTTCTCTGTAGTCCATTCTGATGTCTGATTTTGTAGCTGAACCAAACCTGACAGTTAATGAAGTGCACAAAAAAGACTCAATTACAGCTAAGTAGAACTGTCTCAGGAGCTGCTGTGGCAGATTAAATTTTCTCAATTGCCGAAGGAAATACAACCTTTGTTTGGCCTTTTTAACAATGGATATTTGTTTTGTTTGAATTTTTAACAATTCAAACAAAACAAACAATACATTAAAATAATTCACAAAAAACCTTTTTAACACAAAAAAAGCCTTAATAAAAATATCACAAACATGCAAATTTGCTTATATAAAAGACCACTACACACTAATAACACTATTTCAGAATAAATTATATTTTAATTACAAAAAACCCTACTTTTTCCAAACAAAGAACAAAATTTCTCTTTCAAAAAGTCAAAGACAAAAATTTATATACAACCACATATGCACACATATACATATTCCCTCCATCTCTTTGTATAGGTATCTATCGGTCTGTCTCTCTACATATTTATAAACTAAAAAAAAAAAAAAAACTTGTCTGGGTCAATATCACTAAAAAGTGCCTTTGAGACTTCACAATTTCCAAAATAAAAATACTAGATATACCAATTAAAACTTCATACTTTTAAAAATCAAGAAAACTCTACAAGCTCCTGCACTTTTTATAAAATAACTGGAAGCAGACAATTTTCGAATCTAACCTGAAACTGATTTAAAAGGGCATTTTTAAGTAAACCACAAAATACATCCATAAAATCCACAAGAAAATTTAAACTTACAAATTTTAAACTTATTCAAAATTTCACATACAACAGCAACAAATTTGAGGCATGATGCCAAATTAGATGTATGTCATTTACCTTTTTTCCTTTTTTCTTATTTTCACATACCACAGCAACAAATTTGAGGCATGATGCCAAAAATACACTTGAGGCTGTATCATTTTCACATACCACAGCAACAAATTTGAGGCATGATGCCAAAAATACACTTGAGGCTGTATCTCTCCAATTTTTGGCATACTGACACCAAACTTTGTGTGCCATTGTCAACTCACACAGAACACACCACATGAATTTGATAACAGTGCCACCTATTGATCAAACGTGATAAGCCAATAAATCATGTTATTATTAGAGGTTGTATTTTTGATTTTTCAGCATTAAAATCATCCTAAAATGGCTTCAGTGACTCATTGATACAGTTGGTCTCATGCTCCATGACATGCTTAGCTCCTTAATTTTCCTCTTGAGTGCTTGGCCCCGCAATTGCTGCTTGCAGCTATATTATTGTTATTATTATTATTATTTCAATCATGACAACTCTCAGAAGATTTTAGCATGGTGATGGATATTCAATTCGGATATGACAGTGTTAATGTATTTAGTCTTGGTGGAATAGATCTGCTAAACTGCTGCTGCTGAATTGCTTCTGCTGTTGGTTATTGCTGTAGTTGTACATCAATAAAGCACATGAAAATCAAACACACAAACCATCCTGTTGGTTATTGCTGTAGTTGTAGATTATTAATGCTGCTGCAAGCAAGTACAGGAACTTGCTACTGCCAGTGCATATTGTGATATGGTGCCGTGAGTACTTAAGACCAGAGGCGGACAGAGTACACAGCTTTATTACTTGAGTAAAAGTACAGATACCCCTTGCTAAATTTAACTCAAGTACAAGTAAAAGTACTACAGTCAGATGTCTACTTAAGTAAAAGTACTGAAGTACTTGTTTTTAAAAGTACTTGAGTATCAAGAGTACAAGAGTACATTTTCTAAATATTGCATTACTACTGCCACCGTGCCTACATTTATGTACAGAAACGTCCTACATGGAGTTATGAAATTTTTTAATGTTAATACCTCGGAGAATGTAAAAGTAACTGAAAGTAAAATCAAGTCATTTTCATCTTTTTACCATGTTGCTTTATTTATCATTTCTTACTTGCACACAATGGCAACTCTCTGACAAACCTCTGCTAGAGTTTTAATGGAATTTTTGCACCCACATTTGAACCTGACTGTGTTAAACACACCGCATACTCAAGAACATCAAAGCAAATGCTCAGCTTACATTAATGTGTAATATCAGAAAAGAAAATTCAGCTAAGAATTGTGTGTACATGTGAGTTTCTCTGTTTTTTCATCAATCAAATCAACAAACCTAAATCAGCAAAGAAGGCAATATAGCAATGTTCTGACACACCTCTGAACCTGACCAGTTATACACACAGCATAGAAGAGAAAATAATAATGATTAAAGAAAAAATCAGCTAATCAGCTGTGTTTAGGTCAGCGTACAAAAGAAGGAAAAATAAAATTCAGCTCATTTTAGTGACAGTATTAAGCCCCTTCCTCTCACAGACATACAGGCAAAGGCAGGAGAAAATACTTTCAGCTGAATAACACCATTCTCACAAACACAATCTATGTGTGACAACTCTCTCTCTCTCTGTGTGTGTGTGTGTACTGTACTTCAATTCAATCAGATGTCATGAAGTCTTTGGCGGATAGCTGAATGTGATTGCTGATAGACTGTGTCCCAATCAGTGGTGCCTGCACAATCCAATCACGTTTGAGAGGGAAACAACAACAAATTTCCGCAATTTTTCTTTTTTCCGTCGCATAAATTTTTTTATCAGATAGGCGTTTCGTCCACACGGAATCCGGCGTTTTGGGAGAGTGAAACCGATGTTTTTTGAAACCGGGTCTCAGAGTGGATACATTTGAAAACGCCGCCTTTGTGTTTTCGTCTGGACTACGAATCCGTATATCTTCTGCTATGATGAAGTCATCAGCCCACGTCTCGCCCTAATCAGACACCGCTACATCACGTAACAGCAACAAAAACATGAACAAATACTGGACGATTGTCTTTTTATTAACTTACATTAACACAGATTAATAAATGTATTGTTCCATGTTCGTTTGTGTACCATGCGCAAAGTTTATGAGCATAGTCCAAGTCTTCTTCTCCGTTTTTAGTGTATCTCTGTGGCAGAATTACAGCGCCACATGCTGGTCTGGCATGTCGTTTTGCGGTTTCGTGTGGATGCGGATATTTCTTGAGATGAGGAAAAAAAAGATCAGATTGGGGTAAGCTCCGTCTCCGTGTGCATGGGGCCGAAGAAGTAACGGGTACTTACGGTTATGGATAGAAATGTAGCAGAGTAAAGAGTACAATATTTGCCTCTCAAATGTACTTGAGTAAAGTCATGAGTACTCCCCAAAAATGATACTCGAGTAAAGTACAGATCCCTCAAAATTGTACTTAAGTACTGTACTCAAGTAAATGTACTCCATTACTGTCCGGCTCTGCTTAAGACATACTGCTGCTGCACAAATAACATATAAAATAATAGCAGATCTATACAGGTGGAGCTGGGAAAGGTGGAAGGTTTCAAAGAACTCTGAAAGCGTGCTGCAGGAATCTCAAGTGAATGCTAGCCAGCCATATAAATGCAAGGCAGTAAGCTCATTGGCTACATATGCAGCATGAACCAATCAGCTTGTGCCAAGTCGTTTAACTCTCTGAATATCATCAGTTATGTTAACAACCCATCAGCCTGCGCCATCTAGAGTCATCTCTATTAGGCAGAAGAGATAGAAAAGATAAAACCCCCCAGAACAAACAGATCTATTGCCAAGACATATGTACTGCTGCTTCTCCGGAGAGCTGTGAGACTGTGTGAGCCAGGGGCTGGCTTAACACGTTTTTTTTTTTTTTTTTAATCTGTGCAACTCTTTGACATTGAAGTTTTATATCAGACTGGTCCTGAGAACTGTGCAGCTGATTTCCTGTCTCGGAGACCAATGGGACACTCTAAGGAAAGGGGGAGGAGATGTCACGAAGTCCGTGACCATGAGCAAACTGTGTGCACGTACCTCATATCTCACACATGCACTGCACGCAGCATTAACATGGTCTGTTTGCCGGCACTCATATTATGTATACTCAGACTTGTGTAATGCCTGTGGATATTTGGACGTATTATGTGTTTAATATACGTCAAGGTTGGGCGATGTCTACCAAATTTGCATCAGACGATGTCTACAGTTAAACATTGCGATGGATGATGACATCAGGGCAGGTGGGGGGTGGGTTATTCAGAAAGGCATGGAAAACAAGTAACACATTCTATGGAGTCACTAAAGGGACATTACAGTACATAAAAATTTACTTACCAAATAAACAGAGAACGGAGAGATTGACTGAGGATGAAGGCAAATGATTTGCATATCCTGAGCACCACTGATAAACATCTAATCTTGTGAAATGTGTGGTAAGTGTGCGCCACTCCGTAGTATACACAGAGCATGTGTGATCGCAAATCTCATGAAAGTAAAAAGCAAGCACGCATGTAAAACCAATTTCAATGCCCTGCATATTAATAACGGCTCCCCGAGTCCCACAGTTCCCAGCTGAAAAAAATTGCATATGCTGATTAGGTATATGTTGACACTGGGATGCTGGTTTATGCTGGTCCTTTGCCAGCACATGACCAGAATAAACCAGCAAAGGACCAGCTTAAACCAGCATCCCAGCATCAAAACATACCTAACCAGCATATGCTGTTTTTTCAACAGGGTTTATATACAGTATAATTACCCAACAATATAATTATGAGAGAAAGTATTGAAATCTATATTTTTTCCTCCCATCTTGTATTTATTCCCTTTAGGGGGTTCCATAGTACACATAATTTCCTTTCCGAACATGGTATTGAGATGTGGCAGATTGCCGGAGAGGGGGTGGGGGGAGAAATCCCGATGCCGACTCAGCATCATGATGTCTGTCAGCCATCAGCGATGGATAATGGCATCGTCTATCGGCCCAACCCTAGTCAGGGTACAATGTGTATTTTGTTCACTATGTGGAGTTTGTGCATGTCTTATGTGTTTAGGTGTGTTAGCATGCAGCTGTATAGCATTAACCACTAACATTGTTCATTTGTTCTTTTATCATAAAGATAAACACTATACACATATGTCTGACTCAAAGCATTTATTTAGGATTAAGTTACATATGATAACAAACATAACTTACCAGTTGTGATACACCAGTTTAACAAATCTGTACAGTTTAAAACCTAGATCATTTAAAAATTTAATTTGTGCTGTCTGAATAGTAAAAACCATGCTGTGTATGACACCACTGAGTTTTTTTTCTTTCTTTTTTTCTTGAATTCTACCTGTAAAACAAGGTTTATATTTGTTGAATTATTTGTTCTTGTGTTGTATGTTTTACATTGCATTACCATTTATAGTTATGAATAGTATGATAAAAGGTGAATGTGTACTGTAATGCCAGCACCCTTACCTGTGGAATGGTACCCTCCAGTGGTGGCACCTAGACTACGAAATGGCTGCCAGAGCTAGTACAGGGGGTATGGTTGAGGAGATAGAAGTCTGTGGCTAGGGGTGTTTGTTATTCAGGGTATTTTGAAGCTGATAACAGCAGTTGTGACTATTCTGCAACAAAGATACTTTATATATATAGGGTTCCTCACAGCCAACAAACAGACCGGATTCAGTTCAGCTCTAGGGGGTTTGGGGTAGTTCTATATAGCTTGTGGGGGTCGAGATAAAGATGTGAATCTCTTGCTCTTTCAGTGTCTTATGAGGGTTTCAAACTTGCAGAACAGGTTTTAGGACAACTTTAAAGAAAGGTTTGATCCACTTTAAATGTTGACTACTGTATAGCGCAATAAAGTTTATTAGTTATTATAACTTAATTTCAGAGGAAGTTGCCTTAACTCAAAAAAAAAGAAAAAAAAAAGATGCAAACTGTTGCATTAGGGCTGGGATTTAAATTGATTTTTTTGCCTTCCTACTTAAAATCAATATTCAAATGACAAAGAAATTGTTCAAAACAAGTTATAATATAATTCTTTATCATTTACCAGTCAAATTTATAACTGAGACAAGATGATTAATAAAAAGCAGTAATGTTATTACCTTAATGCTGGAAAGACCTTTTATTTTATTTTTTATTTATTTATTTTTTAATACTAGCCCATCATGCAGGCAGAAGTAGCCTAATAATTGTGAAAAAGGAGACATTTTAATTATTTAACAATAAACAAATGTTTTCTTGTCAGCTGCAAGATGAAATTCAGTGCTGACTCTCTCCACATGGACGCGCGTTTAGAGAGAAATGAAACCTTCACAGATTACATAATGCTTTCGTTTTGAATTGATTCGTTTAAAAGACATTTCAAGCTTTCTGTAGATATACAGTTATTTCATTATTAGGAAAAAAATCACGTGATCGAGAGGGTGCCTCCCTCATGTCATGCATGCGCATTAATAATTTTCGCACAAACACTTGAATATGAATAATAATTCACATTTTGCATATGCATTACAAAGTAAATATTTTTTTACGTGCAATTATCCAAAATAAAATCAAACAAGATTTGTAATGAAGATAAAATATGTAGACAAATAAGAATAAATGCTGCGCGTGCACTCAGCATCATGCGCGCCAAGCAAATCTTGCACTGATATTTCACAAAATATAATACAAACCTGCATTTAAATGCACCTGCAATTTATTTATTTTATTTATTTATTTTTACTTTACTTAAATTAAATGAAAGCAAGTAAAGAAGACTCCATTTAAAATCACTGAAGTTGTCGATTAATGAAGCTCTTTTTTACATCGTGTGCATTTTGTTGATTATAATGAGAGAACTTGAGTTTATACGTGAGGACGTTTTATTAATCCATCCATTCTTTAGAGGTTCAATGATTTAGTTAAATCGTGCAGGTTTAATTTATTTGTTGTTTGTTTTAATTAGGCCTAAATAATGGGAGCGAAATTATACAGTGCCTCACGTTTTACTAAAATAAAGAAAATTATTTATAAAACACGCAAGCCTAGCTCACAATAGACTACCACTTTTAATGCTCCGATGCAAAGTAAACCACAATTTCTTTTGAATAATATAACACATAATTCATATAATATAAATAATACTGCACACTATTTAAATGTGTCAAATCTAAAATATGGTGTAGAGAAAATATAAGCACAGGCTCAGGCACAGGCTTGACATTTTATCCTGGTTGAATTCGTTCTAAGAAACGCACATATCTTCATAAGGAGTAAACTTTCATCTGTGAATATTAAATATTTTAACTAGCCTACAGTGTTTTTCTTTCATTTTCCCCGACTGCAGTCAAATATAACACATCGGTGAGGCAAAGCTGAGGTCTATTTGCGAAAATGTGCTTTGATGCGCTTGTTTGAAAACTTGTGAGTAAAGCGCCACTCAGCGGTCAAAAGCTGCAAATGCACTTTGCCGACCCGGCGGTTTTGGATGGCCACCTACTGTGTATATATACATTCTTTTTTGTTGTTGTTTTGTTTTTTTCTCTTGGGATTATTAAAACATTGTTTTCCTATTCAATGTTTTTCTACAATATCTGGCATAGCAGGTGGCAAGGGTGGAAGGAGGGAAAAACTAAATTATTATTATCAATTATAATAATCTCGGCCCCAACAAGTTGTTATGCAATTCCACCATAAAATCTCCATGTAATAATCATAAAGGTCATTTGATAATCTATAAATATAGCTTTATTTTATATAGATTAAAAATATATGTTATTGCATTTCTCCATCTAGTGGAAAGAATGATATTTTAATGTTTCTGTTCCTGCGTTACTCTGTATTATTATCGTTCCAAAAACAGTTTGCCTAGAACAAAAACACGGGTTAATAATGTTATTTTTTAAACTTTTTCTTTGCCTATAATAATAATAATAAAGTACAGTGTTTTCAACTCCAAAAAAAAAAAAAAAAAAAAAAACAGTAAGAGATCTGGGCCTGTATTCACAAAACATCTTAAGGCTAAAAGTAGCTCCTAACTTTCCGATTTAGGACAAAATTTTAAAAATAGTGGGCATGTCAATCCTAAATTTAGGACTCCTACATTTTTGCTCTAAGAGTATTTCACAAAGTGTTTTAGTGCTAAAATTAGATCCTAAATCTGTGAAATGCTAGGAGGAGTGAAGAGTACTCCTAAGTCACTAAGACCAATTTTCTTTTATGTTTGCATGTCTAACTATCAGCCATGATTATTCTGCTAATTAAAAGGCTGTTTATAAGCATATTACTAAAATGTTATTAGTCGCTTAGTCGCAGAAAAAAAAAATTCGCATGAAGTGGTGAAATCACTCGTGACTGACAAATCATTAAAGCTGGTCTGTGTGCATGGTAATATAGTACATTGGGCATACAACTTGAGTATCACTTCGGAACCCGGTGGATGCTTGCCTTATTACAGAGAGTGACACTTTTAAATGAACCAATTCGAACAGAAAACAAATATTCTCAAATTATGTAATCCGTATGAAACATGCATACAGGTGCTGCGGAGATGAGTCACTGTCGTAGACTCTTAAAGTGAGAATAGAAAGGACTAGTGTAACAATAAATTACGACTTTACAGTAAATTAAAACGTTAATACAATGTACTTGCTGTTTTTCCCTAACAAATTAATAATTATTATATTTGCCAGTGCGCTGTGGCAAACCTCTTTTGCGTGCACTTGAGCGCTTATTATGCTGTGTAGGCAATTAAAGGCTCATTATTATGATTTATATGGTTTATTAATAAAAATACGACTAATAGTTGTCTAATGCTTAAAATAAATGACTCCTAGTCAACCAGAAAAATCTTTAGTCGATGGCAGCCATAATGCATATTGACTAATTGTTTATGAGAAGCATACATATAAGAGGCTGACAATTAGCTGAATATATAGCCTACTTGCAGTGATGTAAAGTATTTGTGTAAATGTACTTCCTTACTGTTCTTAAGCATTTTCTGGCTACTTTGTACTTGTTCTGAGTATCAAAAAAATAAGCAACATTTACTCTCTACTCAGCAACATTTTTGATTGAATATATGTAATCTTAACTCCACTACATTTGAACTGACACTTACCGTTACTCATTACATTGTTGGCAACTTTATCTCCCATGGCTTATTTCTTGGGCGGAAGAGGCAATATCGCCATCTGAAGGGTATTGAAGGTACTGGATGCTATTTGCCTTTATGCAGTAAATGAAGATACTCCACGTAAACGCGAATTAGCAGCTTGCCGAATGCTAGGTTTTTCACATAAATTAGCGACATGGCTGTAGCCACTGATGAAGCCAGAGCCAGCACATCATGCAATGCCAGCACTGATGACCATCCATGGCCTTAATTGAAAGAAATGTTTTCATTTGCCGGTGTACAGAATGATTCTTACAGGATGCAGTCTACTTTGTTTGCCACTAACCACGAAAATAATTGCTTTTAAGAATTCATCGTCAAATTTGAGAAAACACATTGAGGTAAGAGCCTATTTAATGGTAAGTTAATGTGAATTTAGCCAAATTAATCTATACAGACCATGGCTGACTTTACCACTGTGACATGACTATATTTTAGTTTAAAATTTGTAGTGCAATGTGAATGAATGTAGTCACTGAAATTAAATCTAATAATCTAATCCATTTGAATGTTGAATATGGAAAGTCTGCTAACAGATTATAAATTGTGCATCATTTTAATATATAGAAAACATCCTAATCACTTGAAAAACTACTCAGAATAAGAAAGTGAGCAAAAATATGGAGCCCCTAAGGAAACAACTCAAAATTGGAGAAACCAAGATAATTTCTCAAGCAACCGATGATAAAGCTGTACTGCGATTCATTGTATATGGTCGCCAACCTTGTAGCCTGGTTGAAAAAGATGAATTTAAGGACCTGATTCATGATTTGCAGCCTAACTCTACTGCACGATCAAGATCAACGATCTGTGCCAAGTCAGAGGAAGCTGCAGGAGGAATGAAGAAAAGTGTAACAGAAGCCATGAGAGGGGTGGAATACATCTGTACAACCACTGACTGCGTAAGTTCAAGGCGGCGCAGATTTATAGGTATGACAGTGCACTGGAATGACCCAGACAATCTACAACGATGCTCTGCAGCACTTGCCTGTCGACAATTAAAGGGGTTGCACACATTTGATGTACTTGCAGCTGCGATACATGACATACACTCTGAATTTGAGATCCATAAAAAGGTGTCTGTATAACAGCAGACAATGGATCACATTATTTGAAAGACTTTCGTGTCTATGGAAGTGAGAACATACACGACAACAATACAGAAAGTGCAACAGCAACCCCATCAGAAGATGAAGATGAATCCTACACTCAAGATGTGTTGAGGTTGGCGAAATTCTAGCCAAGGATGATCTTGAATTTCATTTGCCCAAGAATCAACATTGTGCTGTGTCCATCTTCTGAACCTGGTTTCCACCGTGGATGTTGACACTGCTCAATCAAGTGAAATGTTGGGCCTTGTGGAACAAGAGTGGCCGGTCCAACAAAGCTGCAGAGATGATGGAAGAGGAATGTACTATGCAGTTAATTCGTCCAAACGGCACACGATGGAACTATTTGTTTCTTTCAGTGGAGAGGATCCTGAAGATCATGAAGGAAAGGGAGATGGTGCTTTCCAGAATCTCTGTACAGAATTCTAAATCCTCATATGAGTAAAGTTTTTTTTCTTTTAAAGTTTTTTTCAGAGACTTTATGCCTTTTTCCACCAGCAAAAGTGAATATTCCATCCTGATTTGTCAGATGAAATAATGCATTTTTTTTACTATTCATTCAAGAATGGGAAACAGGAAGGGTAGCAGCAAATCATTACAAATTAATTCAAATTATTCTATCCTATGATTAAACATTTCTATCCTGATTGAATAGCATTTAAATCTAACAGTAATTTAGCTCCCTTTACAAAATTAAACAAGGTTTTTCTTTTATAGGTTCACTCCTGCAGAAAAGGCCTTTCTTGGGGAATGTCACAGCTATGGCTCCTGTTGCCAAAGCGGTTAATATCTTGCAGGGAGAAACCAATGTCCACATGGGCTGGCTTGTACCGACACTCAACATCATGGTTTCCAAACTAAAATGAGCCAAGATATCAAGTCAAGTCAAGTCTGCTTTATTGTCAATTCTTCCACATGTACAGTACATACATACAGAGAATTTAAAATGCGTTACTCTCAGACCCTTGGTGCATACAGATAACACTAACAGTAGAACATTAAATACAGATAATAATATATGAAGTACAACTATACAAATATACAAATAGGCCATTTAAAAAAGAAAGATAAGTAAAGCAGCACAAGGCACATGGTAGATAGAGTGCAAACCAGTAAAGTAAACAGTGCAGATATAATGATTGTAGTGCAAAAAAATCTCAGAGAGCAGTTTAACCCTTATATAAACTGACAGAAGAGGTGGATTAATGAGGTCAGCTAACTGCTGAATGAGGTAGAGAGCAGACCAATGCTGTACAAAGTGTCTGGTGCATGTCCCAGTGTGTTAGTGGGACCTGGGGGCGGGGGGTAGGGACTGAGGTTCAGAGTTCAGTGGTGCATGGGGGGGGCAGGGGCAGGAGGGAGTTCAGCTTCCTGACAGCCTGATGAATGAAGCTGTCCTTCAGTCTGCTGGTCCTGGCCTGGAGACTCCGCAGTCTCCTCCCTGATGGCAGCAGACTGAAGAAGCTGTGTGACTGGTGTTTGGGATCACCTGCGATGCAGAGGGCTTTATGGGTGAGACGTGTTCCATAAATGTCCTGGAGGGAGGGTGGGGGAGACACCAATGATCTTCTCAGCTGCTCTCACTATGCGTTGAAGGGTCTTCCGGCAGGACGCGTTGCAGGCGCCATACCACACAGTGATGCAGCTCGTCAGAATGCTCTCGATGGTGCCTCTGTAGAAGGTGCACATGATGGGGGCCGGGGCTCTGGCTCTTCTCAGTTTGCGGAGGAAGTAGAGACGCTGCTGTGCTTTCTTGACCAGTGCTGCAGTGTTTTCAGTCCAGGAGAGGTCCTCTGTGATGTGCACACCCAGGAACTTGGTGCTGCTCACTCTCTCCACAGACACACTGTTGATGGTCAGAGGAGCATGCTTTGTGTGTACTCTCCTGGAGTCAACAACAAACTCCTTCGTCTTCTCCACATTCAGAGAGAGATTGTTGTCACTGCACCACCCGGCCAGGCGGCTCACCTCGCTCCTGTAGTTTGTGTGATCTCTGTTGCTAATGAGACCCACTACAGTTGTGTCATCCGCAAACTTAATGAAGAGGTTGGTGTTGTGTGATTTTGTGCAGTCGTGGGTCAGCAGAGTGAAGAGGAGGGGGCTCAGTACACATCCTTGGGGGGCCCCAGTGTTCAGTGTGATGGTGTTGGATGTGTTGCTGCCGACCCATACTGCCTGAGGTCTTCCAGTCTGAAAGTCTAACAGCCAGTTGCACAGCGAAGTGTTGAGCCCCAGCTGGACCAGTTTGTGAATGAGCTGTTGAGGGATGACTGTGTTGAATGCTGAACTGAAGACTATGAACAGCATTCTGACGTATGAGTCTTTTTTCTCTAGATGTGTAAGTGCTGAGTGGAGGGTAGTTGAGATGGCGTCATCGGTCGAGCGGTTGGACCGATATGCAAACTGGAAGGGGTCCAGGGAGGGGGGGAGGGCAGACTTGATGTGTTGCACGACTAGCCGTTCAAAGCACTTCATGAGAATAGGGGTAAGTGCAACTGGACGGTAGACACTAAAGCAGGATGGAGACGGCTTCATCGAGACTGGGATGATGGTGGTAGCTTTGAAGCATGTGGGGACAACAGCCTGACTAAGCAAGATGTTAAAAATGTCTGTGAAGACATCAGTGAGTTCCGCTGCACAGTCTCTCAGTACACGCCCAGGAATGTTGTCAGGACCCAGAGCTTTGCATGTGTTGATCCTGCTGAGGGATCTCCTCACGCTGAAGGTGAAGAAGATGTGTTCAGCTCGTTCAGCAGGGAGATGGTGCTGTCACAGGTCCGCGGTGGGGGCTTGTAGTCCATAATGGTCTGTATCCCCTGCCACAGGCTCAGAGTGTCTCTGTTGTCGTTGAATCGATGGGCTATCCTCCTGGAGTATTGTCTCTTAGCCTCTCTGATGCCGTGGGATAGGTTGGCCCTGGCTGTCCTCAGGCCCACCTCATCTCCAGCTCTGAAGGCAGCATTCCGCGTCTTCATGAGTTTGTAGACCTCCCCTGTCATCCACAGCTTAGGGTTGGCCCGGACAGTGATGGCCTTTGTGACTGTTACATCATCAATACACTTGTTGATGTAGGCAGTGACAGTCTCTGAGTACTCTTGGAGGTCTGTGGTGTTTATTGTATGTGGCAGCCTGTTTAAACATATTCCAGTCAGTGGTGTCAAAACAGTCTTGAAGAGCCTCAGACGACCCTTCTGGCCACACTTGAATTTGTGTGTGAACTGGTTTGGTGACTTTAACGAGCGGTTTGTATGCAGGCATTACCATGACAGTGATGTGGTCTGAGGCACCGAGGTGGGGGAGGGGGAGTGGTTTGTAAGCTCCTCTCTGTGTGGTGTGGTTATTGAATAAAATGTTTTTACCTCTTGTTGGAAAATTAATGTGTTGGTGTATATTTTGGGAACACACTCTTTAAGTCTGCGTGGTTGAAATCCCCAGCCAAGATGAGAAAAGCATCAGGGTGTGCTGTCTGCTGCTCACTGATGTGCTGGTACAGTTCATTCAGTGCCTCACTCCTGTTGTTGTTGGAGCTGGGGGGAACGTAAACAGCAATGAGCAGTATGGCTAAATATTCCCTCAGCAGATAGAACGGCCGGCACTTAATAATCAAAAATCTACCAGGGAGGACCACAACAGCATCGCGGCACCATGCATCATTGATGTAAACACAAAGCCCGCCACCGCGTGATGAGAGCTCTGTCCGCTCAATAGCATGTCAGCTGATCGAGCTGGAGAGCGCCGTCTGGAACACTGTCGTTGAGCCACGTTTCCGTGAACACAAAAACACAACAGTCTCTTACAGTCCTCTGAGTTGAGCGTAGTAATCAGATGTAGTCCAGTTTATTGTCCAAAGAGCGTACGTTAGCCAGTACGATGGTGGAGATAGCTGGCTTGTGAGGGTTAGCTGTTAGCCTAGCCCAGATACCTCCGTGCTTACCCCTCTTCTGCTTCCTCTCACGCCGCTTGTGGCACCTCCGCTGTGGGGGTCGTGATGGTGAAGGCCTCCGGAGCAAACCGAGATCCCACAGCTCTTCAGTCCACGGAGTCCACGGAGTTTAACTCTAAAAAAGTGGTTCTGCCGACATCGAGCAGAAACTCCCGGCTGTATGCGCACTTAAATACAGGTAGACGCGATGAGGACTGTGACTCATAAGACAAAAAACACGAAAACACCATTCTGATGGGAGAGAGAGAAGCCACTGCGTGTGGACGCACCGCCATTACAATTATCCACGAAACTCTGCAAGAGCCTGGTAGATGCAACCCTTGCAGGTGTGAACAAGCGCTTCGGGGACATGCTCAATGATCCTGAGCTGATTGCAGCTGCAATCTTGCTTCCAAAGTTTAAAACTTATTGGACAACTGATGCTGTCATCCTCAAACTCGGTTTGTTGACATAGGCATATAAAACTAAAAAAAAAAAAGCAATGACATGCTAATTAGTACAGATTTATTTTAATTCTTTTATTTTACATTGTTTTAATTAAAACTGATTTAAAAAATAACTTAAATATTTAGATGGAATAATGGGTGTTCTAGTATTGTATATGATTTGGGGACATTTGGCAATATTCTATACACTTTTTTTTATCTATTTAATTTTTGGAAATGTGGAATGCTGAGATATAGAGTACATAAGCTTTATCATTTTAAAAATGCTTTTGAATAAATCTAAATTGTTGCAGAAACATTACCAAATGTGTATTGTACTGCAGGTCTTGACTACATAAAGGGAAATATGGAGGAGAACTCTCAGCTTGCAAGTGATGCCGCTTCATCAGAGAAAGAGGATTTCTGATTTGGTGGTTAACCTTGTCAAAAACAGCGGACAGATCAAGCCAGATAAGTATTTTTCACTGACATATGCCTTGGTGTTGGACTAGCGCATCTTTGAGCCTACATTCAGTAAGAGTAAAACACTTAAGTACTTTGAAAATCAGATACTTTAAGACTTTTACTCAAGTTGTATTGGAATTGGTGACTGGCAACTTGTAATGAAGTCATTTTTACAGTAAGGAATCTATACTTTTACTCAAGTATGGTTTTGAGGTACTCTACTCCTCTGCCTACGAGGTCAACCCCTCCCTTACTCTTAGCTTAAGACTTCTGTCTATTCCTTAGTTAAAGTTTGTCTCAGCAGCTTTGTGAATAGGTTTTAAGAAAAAAATAAAATTTGGCTACAATTTTTTACTGCTATTTAGGAGAACTCTTAGTGGTAAGATTAAATGTTTTGTGAATACGGGCCCAGGTATCTTAACCCACTGTGCTTAGTCACAGCCAATACAGCATCATCATTTCTAGATATTGGCCAAATTATAGGCTTAACAAACATAAGAAAAAAATCTGTTTACACTTTAAAGACATTAATGTATTTTTTAAGATGTTTAAAAATGTTTGCTGCTTTGTTAAACAAATGCTACTCATATAAAATTGTGTTTTAGAGAGAGAGAGAGAAAAACTAAGTCACTTAGGCTCATGTCGCATTTTTATTTATTACAAATAAATAAATATGGGGTCATGGCCTAAGGATTAGAGAGTCAGACTCGTAACCAAAAGGTTGTGGGTTCGAGTCTAATACCACCAGGGATTGTCAGTGGGGGGGAGTGAATGTAGAGCGCTCTCTTCACCTTCAATACCATGACTGATTACTCAAAAGTAATCCAACATGGAACACAGGAGGAAGACACACGTATGTAACTGGTAGACCCAACAAAACTGAACTGAAAGGACAAGGCTTATAAAGACAGGATAACGAGGGACTAAGGAGACACCCCTGGGAACTAATTAACAATCACAGGAGACAGAAACTGGGTCACAGAGAACAAATGGAACACGAGGATAAAATGCAACATAATGAGTCCAGGGGTGTGACACCAAGCTGCTCCCCAGGCGCCTTCCACTGCTCCTGGTGTGTGTTCTCGGTTTGTGTATGTATGTATGTATGTATGTATGTATGTATGTATGTATGTATGTATGTATGTATGTATGTATGTGTGTATGTAATTTGTGTATGTATGGTGTGTATGTATTGTGTGTGGTATGTATGTGTGTATGTATGTATGTATGTGTGTATGTGTGTATGTATGTGTGTGTGTGTGTGTGTGTGTGTGTGTGTTCACTGCTGTGTAAAAAAAAATGTAAAAAAAAATCTAACTAGCTTTCTAATCTTTTTGTATTCTATCTGTTTTCTTTTCATTTATTATACAATTAACAAAAGGCAAAAAAAGACCCTCTAACACCTAGCTTGCTTTATTCTTTTTCTATTCTATCTGTTTTTTTTTTTATTTATTATATTATTTAAAAAGCCTTGCTACTTGTACTGCATTTAAGCTAACTGAGACTTGTTATAGCACTTGTATATCATTGCTCTTTTGTGATTTTGATTGCTTCAGTTGTCCTCATTTGTAAGTCACTTATGTAAAAAAGAATCATATAAAACACTAAAAGTAAATGTAAATTTGTGTGTACACTTTGGATGGGATAAATGCAGAGCACTAATTCCAAGTATGGTTTACCATACTTGGCCACATGTCATGTCACGTCTTATACAGTGTATGTATGTATGTGTATATATATATATATATTATAGATAATATATATATAATATATATATACATACATACACAACAATTCCTCATCTTTTATAAACACAGTTATTAGTTTCCTTCTCTCCACAACAATTCCTCTGAAGTTAAGGCTATGCGTTTAGGCTATAAAAACGTCAATCCAAAAACAAATTAATTTAAGGTGAAACTGATGCCTACCTTTATTGGTACAAATCCAAATGTTTCCATATTCCTACGTATTTGGATGCTAAAATATTATTTATTATGTAATAGGATTTATACTTTAATTGCATCAACATCATCCTTCACATCAGCTATATCAGCACAATGAGGCGCTGGTCACGCTGAACACAGCAGATTGTACAACGATGCAACCCTTTATGTTTCTTTACCTGTATTTTATTTTGATAATGAACAGGCTGCAATGTCGCAAAATATGTTGTGTTTGTATGTGCGTGAGTCGCCCTCGCGATATGGTCATACCAGTGCTGCTGGTTGGTTATACAGGTGGAAGCAAGACATCATTCAAAACTGTCAAGATTGCAAAATAAGTAAACTGTAAAATAAATAAAACTGTAAAGCTTTTGCAAAATAAAGAAAACTATTTTCTGCGGTCTCATTTTCCTTTCCAAGAACTTTGGAACGTGTCACAATAAACAAAAACTCATCACATTTTTTTCTCTTTTGTTTTGTTAATCTGTCAATGATTTAAGTGAAATACATTTAGTGTAGGCCAATATAGGTTATTCCTTTTATGTAAGCCTATAGTTTTATTCTGTTTTCTCCGTTCACAAGTGCTGCAGATGCGCGTGATCTGTTGAATCCATCTTACACTATCTTCGGATAAGCTCTAATGCATTGCCACTGCGACTTACCTATGATGAGTTCACAGCTGAGTGGGCATTACACGTGTTGGATGTGTCAGCATCACATTTGCATATCTGAATTCCTGATTGGTTGACAGCAAATTTCAAATATTAAATCGAAGGATAAAATAATGTTATTAACTGATTAATGGCCATTTCAAATTTTCGATTCTTTTCCGAACTATAAAATTTGATTCAGAGACCTGAGACCTGAGACCTGATTCAGAGAAATTTGATTCAGAGACCTGCTCCAGAGGTTCATATCCCATTCAAAAAATAGACCTTAGGAATGCTAAGGGGTTAAACAAACTGTCATGATATGATGAGATCAATGCACGAAGAAGACAAAGATAGAAGTAAATAATCTTTAATTATCCACAACAGGGCAAACACAGGACAGACAGGCAGGATGCACACGTATTTACAATTACATTTAGTCATTTAGCAGATGTTTTATCCAAAGCGACATACAAATGTTTTATTGGAAGCAATAAAAATAAACAAAAGAACAATGATATGCAAATGCTATAGCAAGTCTCAGTTAGCTTAACACAGAACACGTAGAATAAATAGATTTATTAGGGTTAGAATAAATTGTTTTTGAATATGAATGTTATTTTGAGTCAAAAAAAAAAAAAAAAAAAAAAAAAAGGCAACGTTCTCAGAACTTTTGCTAACATTCTGGCAAGGTTCTCCAAAAAAATGTTTGGTTCTTTCAGTAACATTAATAGAAAATTTATTCAGACTTATCTGGTCTTTAATGAAGTTCTCAAAACGTTAGGACAAAAACATTAAAAAAATAACATTCTTATAATGTACCCTTAACTTGTGCAGATACAATATATTGAACATAATAAAAACATAATAAAATAATAATAATAAATACACAAAAAAAAACTAAAAAAGAAAGAAAGATCAAATAATTGTCAGGATAAAAAAAACATAATTATTATCAACTTATAAATTATTATCAGTTATAATCATGATAATTTTGGCCCAAAATGACCTTCATCATCATTATAAATGGACCTCAGGCAAAATAAAATTGTAAAATATAATCTTATGTAAACATAATATTATATAAACTGATTACTGTTTTATAAACGTTTTAAAATATGGATATGTTTGTTACAAAAACACATCAATTTGTTACAGGAGGCTTTTATTCACCCTCTGGAGCCGTGTAGAGCACTTTTATTATGGATGACGCACATAATAAATCCACTCACTGCCATTATAAAGCTTGGAAGAGACAGAACATATTTTAATACAACTCTGATTGTATTCATCTGAAAGAAGAAAGTCATATACACCTTGGATGCCTCGAGGGTGAGTAAATCATCAGAATCAGAAAGAGCTTTATTGAATTTGTTTTAGTGACATAAGCTTCCAGGTAGCGGTGGGATTGGCTCTCTGTCAGCGGTGGGCTCAGGCTCTTGCTCCGCTTAGCGGGGTGATGGTAGGCTGGGCTTAGGGTCTTGTCGTGTTCCGGATCAAGGAAGGATGCTCTCCACACACCGGAACATGGCACCCCTCCAGTTCAGCCACGTGGTGTCCGTGAGGACCATGGGGCAATGGTAATTTGCCCCGATCCAGAACAGGGATTTCAGGGTCTTATCGTCGAATGGGGACGTGATGGCAAGACGAGTAAATCTCAGGGGAAAGATGCCATAATTTGGTTGTTGAACGATACAAACGATCTCCCGAGCCACGACTACGAATTTTGCCACCCATTCCATTCATTTTCCTTTGGGTCTGGTATTCTGTCACGGTGCAGGTGTCCAAGATATACTCTCTTACAAAGATAAAGTCAAATCTTTTCTTTTAATAAATCCACACAGGGTAAATAACAGAAGGAAGGAAGAATACACAAGTCGGGGCAACATTCACATTCAATACCGGACAAGCATAAACTGAACAGACTAGAATTAAAATAGGGAGGCAAATGAGGATAATTGATGGAACTCAGGTGAACAGAATGACACAATTAGACACACACCATAATCACTATACAGAACTTTCAACACAAATATACAGTTCGGGTTGACCATAATAACTCCAAAGATATTCTTAACTAAATTATTAGTTAAGATATTCTTAACTAAATAAAACTTTCCAAAAAAAAAAAAACAAAATGTGGGGAAACACACCGCGCACTTTCTCTTCTAGGTCCAGTCTTCCATCATGCTATGGTGAGATCAACGTATGAAGAAGATAAAGATACATCAAATAGTCCTTTAATAATTCACATTAGGGCAAACAGAGGACAAACAGGCAGGATGCGTGTGTAGGGACCAAGTAGACTGGATGAAGGAAACAGGACAGACTGAATTAAATACACAGGCAACTGAAGATAATTAACAAGACACACCTGAACCAAATGCAATCATCAGACATAGACTAAAAAACTAGGTCACACAGAGCACATGGGGGATGGCAACACAACAGAACTTCCAAGGGTGTAACACAAACAAAACATAACAAACAATTTAATAAACATAATAAAGTTGTCAAGATAAGAAACTAAAATATTATTATCAAGTATAATCATGCTAACTTTGGCACAAAATTACTTCCAACATCATTATAAATGGTCAAATAAAAGTATAAAATATAATATTATGTAATTCATTTAATTTTGCATTAAAGATAATGTGTAATCATAAAGTTAATTTGTTAATCTGTAATTGTAGATTGGAACAGCTATAAATGGCAGTCAATCAGTTGATGCTTTTTGTCTAAAACAAGACTCACTTGCTGTCTGTCACTTCTCCTGAATGTCAAATACTAAGCTCCAGCTGCATTTTCACCTAAATTCCAGTGTAAAACTGTGATTTATCAGGTGAATTAAACAAAATCTTCCAAATAAATTCTTAACTAAATTATGGAATTAAGCAAAATCTGCTTAAGTAAAATTAACAAAGAAAACAAGTTATTTTAACTTGGGCACTAAAAACTCATGTTTGCTTGCAATACTTTGTTTCAAGTACATTCTACTCAAACAGCTAAATAAAACCATGTTTTTAAAGTGTTTGCTAAACATTAAAAAACACTATATCTATATTATAAAAATAACATGGTAGCCACCCAAATACTTGGCACACAATACACAATTTCGGTATTAACATTTGATAGATTGTTTTTGAATATGAATGTTATTTTGAGTCCAAAAAAAAAAAAAAAGGCAACGTTCTCAGAACTTTTGCTAACATTCTGGCAAGGTTCTCCAAAAAAATGTTTGGTTCTTTCAGTAACATTAATAGAAAATTTATTCAGACTTATCTGGTCTTTAATGAAGTTCTCAAAACGTTAGGACAAAAACATTAAAAAAATAACATTCTTATAATGTACCCTTAACTTGTGCAGATACAATATATTGAACATAATAAAAACATAATAAAAATAATAATAATAAATACACTAAAAAAACTAAAAAAGAAAGAAAGATCAAATAATTGTCAGGATAAAAAAAACATAATTATTATCAACTTATAAATTATTATCAATTATAACCATGATAATTTTGGCCCAAAATGACCTTCATCATCATTATAAATGGACCTCAGGCAAAATAAAATTGTAAAATATAATCTTATGTAAACATAATATTATATAAACTGATTACTGTTTATAAACGTTTTAAATATGGATATGTTTGTTACAAAAACACATCAATTTGTTACAGGAGGCTTTTATTCACCCTCTGGAGCCGTGTAGAGCACTTTTATTATGCATGACGCACATAATAAATCCACTCACTGCCATTATAAAACTTGGAAGAGACAGAACATATATAAACACAACTCTGATTTTATTCATCTGAAAGAAGAAAGTCATATACACCTTGGATGCCTCGAGGGTGAGTAAATCATCAGAATCAGAAAGAGCTTCATTGAATTTGTTTTAGTGACAGGGGAGCACCAATAATCCTTTCAGCAGTCCGAACTGTTCTCTGTAGTCTTCTGATGTCTGATTTTGTAGCTAAACCAAACCAGACAGTTATTGAAGTACACAGGACAGACTCAATGATGGCTGAGTAGAACTGTTTCAGCAGCTCCTGTGGCAGGTTAAACTTCCTCAGCTGGAGAAGGAAGTACAATCATGGACTAATTTTCATTTTTGGGTGAACTATCTCATTAATGTTTAAAGAGAGTGAGGTAAGATTGAAGTTGCAAATCATTTAATATTAGTCAACTTTTTTACGAGAGAGAGAGAGTAAAGTTGCATGTGTGAATTAAGTTAACTGAGTCTCTCTCTGTGGGTCTCTCTCTACAAACAATGACGCTGGGAGTTTTACTTCAAAATCAGCAATTTTACCCCCTCGTTGCTGAGAAAAAAAATATTATTTATTTATTAATAAAAGACAGCATTGACAGTAAGTTTCTGAATGTTTCTGTGCTTGATCTCCGATCCCTGTGCATCAATTAAAGCAGCGCATTAATATAAGATGGTGATAAAACTGACGTGGAATTAAACGGTTTAAATGCACACCTATTTATATAAGTTGGTCCCCCCAATGTTCAAGACATGGTTACGGCCCTGCATAAAAGTGCATTTACCAGTAATAAATTAACTTTTGTGTGTGTGTGTGTGTGTGTGTGTGTGTGTGTGTGTGTGTGTGTGTGTGTGTTTTGTCTGGGGATGCCAAGGCCAGACTCCCATTTCTGCTTGACAGCAATGCCAGTCAAAAGTTAAACAATGCAGCCAAGAACAAAAAAAAATAAAAAAATAAAACTTCTTAAAATATTGTTTGGTGTTGTTCATTTAAAGGAATTTGCTTGCATTGTATTTGTTATGTTTTACCATGGCCTGTGCTGTTATGACTGTCATGTTGTAGTATCCTATACTGGAATGTTAGAAAATTTACTACAGTAATGGCTAAAGTCATTTGTCTATATTACTATAGTAGATTTACCACAGCGAAAGTTACTAGAATTTACTATAGTATGGTTCAGAAACACTGTAGTATTTAACATTTTGTAACATTTTCTATATTAAATTTACTATAGTATTTTTTCATGTAGGACTGAGAAGTGTCAGAGATGTTAGCGTTTCTCTAATAAGATCTGTAAAAATGATCCCTGCACGATCTAATGTGTAGTGTCTTATTAACTCACTGTCATGCATTGTGTGCTACACATTTCTTCTCCCTCTTCATCTTTCGGCCTTTTCTCCACTGCTAAAGAAACTCTTAAACCTCTTAAAAGACCTCGTCCTCTTTATTAAGGGTTAAGATGCTTTCTGAATTACTTTTTCTTTTACTAGGATCTTTTCGTTAATTTTAAGAGGAAACCAGCATATTTCTAAGAAATTTCTTAGAATTTTGTCACTAGGAGCAACTCTTTGCACTGATGAAAGACTGTTCATGAATATGGGCCCAGGTCTCATACAAGTGTATTTTTGCAACATTATCTTGAATTTTGTAGCCATTTTTTATTAATTTTGGTTACATTTTTCACACAACCCCTCATTAATTTCTGATCCGACACAACAGTATAAATGAATCAAATTAAAAGATTTTGATTGCATCTGAAGCAGGAAATTTTGGATACACATTAATGATGTTAATAAATAAATCAGACAATGCACCGGCAATTTAGTGATGTCCCCGCAGCTGTGGTCTTGAGTCAGAGACAAGACCAAGACCTTCAAAACATGGTCCTAAGACTGGTCTCGAGTCCTACAACGTGTCAGTCCTCACATCATGAAACAATCCAGCTTAATAAAGTCTCAAAGAGGCCCATAAATGGTACATGCAATTGCTTCATTAAAATATACTTATTAATCTGCAAATAACTGTATGTACCTCAGCTCTTATTCAACAAATTACTCAAAGGAATTTTCACATCTTGAAAATTGCACATCTCATAAAAAAACAACAACAACGAAAAAAAAACTTATATAATGCTACTTTGAAGCATTTTGAAAGAGTACATGCAATTTATTTTGGAACAGAAAATATCTTGCATAATGATTTTTTTTTTTTTTCAACAACAGATGTGGAATTCCCAAGACAGCTCTGTTTTTTGACAGCTAATCCAGAGGTGATAAAGTGGCCATTAATAGTATTTCATGGAAGATAAGGTCACGCTCACACCATGAACTGAAAAAAATGCTGTCGTGCCTTACATAAACAAACAGCATGGACACAGACACTTGCCTCAACAGCCATGACCTTTGGTAGAGACCATCATGCGTTGAATAAAACAAACAAACACACACACACACACACACACACACACACACACACACACACTTCATTTCTTTGCTCTATATAACAGGCGGTCAAACTCAGCTCTTCCTGCTCTTCTTGTGTGCTTTGATTTCAGGCTGCACACAGGACTGAAAAAGGAAGGAATTAAACACAGTGTACTTCCATCTAACAACAAGGTAGGACTATATATATATATATATATACACACTGCCTTCCAAAAGTTTTGAATCAATAAGATTTTTTATGTTTTTAAGGGAGTCTCTTCTGCTTATCAAGGCTGTATATTTATTCAATCAAAAAAAAAAAAAAAAAAACTAATATTGTGAAATCTTATTGCAATTTCTAATATTGTTTTTTTATTTTAATATACTTTAAAATCAAATTTATTTCTGTGACACAATGCTGAATATTCAGCATCATTACTCCAGTCTTCGGTGTCACATGATCTTCAGAAATCATTTTAATATGCTGATTTATTATCAGTGTTGAAACTGTTGTGCTACTTAATATTGTTTTTGGAAAATGTGATACTTTTTTCTTTGATTTATTGATGAATACAAAGTTTAAAAAAGCAGCATTTGTTCAAAATAGAAATCTTTTCTAAGAATATATGTCTTTACTATGACTTTTTATTCCTTTAACACATCCCTCCTGAATGAAAGTATTAATTTCTTAAAAAAATAAAAAAAAAAAAACGAAGAAAAAAAATGTACTGACACCAAACTTTATATATATGTGTATATATATATATACATATATATACAGGTGCATCTCAATAAATTAGAATGTCGTGGAAAAGTTCATTTATTTCAGTAATTCAACTCTGTGAAACTCGTGTATAAAATAAATTCAGTGCACACAGACTGAAGTAGTTTAAGTCTTTGGTTTTTTAATTGTGATGATTTTGGCTCACATTTAACAAAAACCCAGCAATTCACTATCTCAACAAATTAGAAGGTGACATGCCAATCAGCTAATCAACTCAAAACACTGCAAAGGTTTTGTGGAAGGAAAAAGGTGAGCCTTCAAAAACCGGTCAAGCTCAAACTTGGTTTGGTTCACTAGCTACACAATCATGGGGAAGACGTGCTGATCTGACAGTTGTCCATAAGCCACTCCTGAACAATCATTGACACCCTTCACAAGGAGGGTAAAGCCACTGTTTTGCCCCATTCATTCTTTTCCAAAGAAGCTGGCTGTTTCACAGAGTTTGAGGATTTCATTGTGCTGTATCCAAGCATGTTAACAGAAAGTTGAGTGGAAGGAAAAAGTGTGGAAGAAAAAGATGCACAACCAACCGAGCAAAATCGATTCAAGAATTTGAGTGAACTTCACAAGGAATGGACTGAGGCTGTGGTCAAGGCATCAAGAGCCACCACACACAGACGTGTCAAGGAATTTGGCTACAGTTGTCATATTCCTCTTTTTAAGCCACTCCTGAACCACAGAGAACATCAGAGGTGACTTCCCTGGGCTAAAGGAGAAGAAGAACTGTTTTTTTTTTTTTATTGGTCTTGTGAAGTATTCTACTTTGTTGAGTGAATTGGTGGTGTTTTGTTAAATGTGAGCCAAAACCATCACAATTAAAAGAACCAAAGACTTAAACTACTTCAGTCTGTGTGCATTGAATTTATTTAATACACGAGTTTCACAATTACTGAAATAAATGAACTTTTCCATGACATTGTAATTTATTGAGATGTACCTGTATATATATCTATATCTCTATCTACATCTACATCTATATCTCTATCTATCTATCTATCTATCTATCTATCTATCTATATATATATATATATCTATATATATATACATATATATATAACATCTTTTATATCTGTTATGCAGAATAGAAGCATTTATATTGTCAGATTGTTAAAGATGCAGCCTGAAGTACCTCTATTGGACATTAACAGATTGCAGAATTGAAATAAATAAGTGTGTGTTTCTGACTGTTCAGACCTTTTATATCTGTTGAAATTTTGGACATTTTATGCTTTCTTGGAATACATCTAAAGAACTGTATTACAGGAAAGGTTAAAACCAGTGACAGTGAGAAAAAAATATGGCAAAATTGACTATTATCTGTGTGTTTCATACATAGACTCAAAGGCATGTACTGTGAATGTCAATGGCATGCAGGGAGATGAGTTCATGTACGCTTATGGCTGTTTACACTGTGTGTTTATCAGATGGGAAAGCGGTGCTTCTCAGGGCTGGAGGAGACCCTGATGGTGTTGTTTGCATTGGTCACTTTACTGCACACTTGTGAACCAAGAACAATCAGAGACGGTAGGTGAAGAGACGCCAGTAACAACCACACACACACACTCACACAGAGACACAAACATGCATATGAAAACATGTCTGGGTATAAGAGACCCCTGGCAATACTAACAGGCTATGATTTTTTTTAGGTATAGCAAGTATTTCATTGCAAAGTAGTCTTCTTTAAAAATTCAAAATATAACAAAAGTTCTAAAAAAGAAGAATAGATGTTCAAAATACACTGAAAAAACTTACTTATTTTAGATGTCTTCCTGTACAAATATCTAAACATTCTTAAATCAAGACTTAACTTAAAAAGCAAAATGACTTAACCCTCTATGGGATATCGTCATTTATAAATAACACTAAGAAAATTGCATTTAAAATACAATATTAATGTTCAGCCAACAAAATTTTATTTTAGTGATGTCCAGTGACATCCCCTTCAACCAGTAAAATTAAAATGTAATTACCATGTGCTTCACATTTTTAGTAACAAAGTAGTAAAGAAGGCATTAGCACTTGTTATGTCACATGCTCTCAAGACTCCATAGTGAGCTCATTTTAGACTAGAAAATACATCTAAATTCAAGAAAAAAAAAAAAAAAATAAACATACAAAAAATTTTTTCTAAAAAATGTTTGTTTGTTTTGTTTGTTTGTTTGTTTGTTTTTTGTGTGCCATTTGCAATGCACTTTTATAAAAACAATAACTCAGAGAACAAAAAATCTGAGCGTCATGCACAACTGACAAAGTCCTATTATGGGATGCATGATTGGTGTAAATGGTACTGTTGACCAGCATTGGAGGGCACTATAAGGCCCCGTCCACACGGAGACGCGTTTCGCTGTATACACATAAATTTTGTAGTGTATAGGCGTTTCGTCCACATGGATCCAGTGTTTTGGGATAGCGAAACTGATATTTTTTGAAACCGGGTTCCAGAATGGATAAATTTGAAAATGGCGCCCTTGCGTCATTGTCTTTTTATTAACTAACAATATTGTCTGAAAACTAACATGACGTCATTAATAAATCTATGTTTCGCCCCTAGTCGTTTGTATACTTCATGTAACAGCAACATGCATGAACAAACACTTTACCACTGTGGCTTTTTATTAACTAACATTAACACAGATGTAATAAATGTATTGTTTCGGTTTCATTTTTCGTATACAGGAGCAGATATTTCTTGCATTTTTAAAAAATCACTGGATGGCAGAATTACAGGCCACATGCTGATGCTGCATGTATACTATGCATGTGTTTTTGTGTCAGTTTTGTGGTTTCGTGTGGATGCAGATATTTCTTGAGTCAGAAAGTATTGAAAGAAATGAGAGCATCGGAAAATCAGGTTGTAGTAATAAAAGAAGTTGTTCAGGACCAAGGAGTACAGAAACAATGAGGGTGAGGGCAGTGATGAAGAATATTGTTGTGGAAGTCAGGCATTTGAGTACATTATTGTATGCCAGTTTCAAAGATGTGATCCATACAACAACCAGAAGTCAGGAAAGATGCCAGTGTCTATTGGCAATACTATACTGACAAGCAGCGATGCTTCAGTGATGACTGTACAAGTCAACATCTGCTTACATGTGGGTTGTGTGGGGTACACTAAAAGAGAAAAGTCTTGTTGACTTTCACTATGATAATTGTTTTGAAATTCCAAGATGAAACACAATGTTAAAGTTGTTTTAATGCTCTTGAAACACTAAGACATGGTTTTCAGTAGTGAAACTGCATCCGAATTTGTGTCAAGTTTTAGACATTTTCATCAAAAATCAAAAATAGCAGAAGAAAAAAAATGTAATGTTCGTAAAGATTTTTTATGTTTTTTTTTTTTTTTTTGAAACAGTAAGACATTTTCACTTCTTTTCAGATAGTGAATAAGCTTTTGATTGTGTGTGAAGTTTCAAACAATTTGGCAAAAATAATTTATCCTAATGGGACAAAGTCAGTTATATGACGGAACCTTAAAAAAAAGATCAAAGGTCATATTCTGGGCTATATTCTGCTTGTCTGTAAATATGCTTTATTAATAAAGTGTGTATTGTACTTGGTCCCCCAAACTGCCAAATTAACTCATTTCAGAATGTCCCGTTTATCATTATAGACCACTATCCCGTGACCAATGTGTTGACCAAAAGCAGATGAGGCGCAAGAGACAGAGACGTCTGTTTAGCGCATTATGTTTACATTAAAAATCACCTTTTCTCTGGGTCACAACACCTGTGTGATCCCTCCAGGTTCTAACATCCTGCTCCAAGCTGGAATCAAACCTGGGTCACTGGCATGGGAGGGGGGCCACAGACCACAGTCTTTCACGACTGTCACTAGTGCGCCTCTTGAGGTTTACATGCACAGCTTTCTACCAGCTGTCTTCCATTACACTCACCCCCTTAAACCTCACTCCTATCCAGGACACGGCACCAATGTAACCCCACCTGGTCCTAGCTACACCTCTCCGAGTGGGACTCAAACCCGGGTCAGGTTTAAAGGGAACAAATTGAGCCTGGGACAGCCTCACAAGACTATTGATGGTGGGAGTCTGTCAGGTTACAGCTAAACTTTATTTAGGGGTACAGGGTACTAATGGAGATCAGGTTACAAAACAAACAAACAGATTTCTGGAAAACATTGTATGTAACAAGTTACTTGGATAAATGTGGTAGTGTCTGATATATGATTATATCAGATTACATTCTGCTCAATGAATACAAAATAATATCTGTCTGATAATGTAGTATATACATTTAAAGAATTCTAGCCAGTGTATGATCACTAGAAATTGTACAACAGTTTAGGGTTTAACCCCTTAACTGTCAGTCCTATTTATGGGGAACATACCCCAATTGAAATTGTTTAAAATCTTGAACGCTTAAGAACACAGACTTAAGTTTGGTCTTGTAACAATAAAAAACTTCACAATCACGGGAAGAGAGGTGGGAACCGGCTGACACTCAAATAAAACTTTAATAACCAAATAAACATAAAACAGCGCGATAGCCCCTCACGGGCGACTGCCGCGCACAAACAAAAACCAAACACAAAATAAAATCCTGGCCTGGTCCTCTCTCATCCTTCACTGTCATCGCTCCTCTTTTGTATCCTTTCTGATCTCCTCCGTGGGACTTGAGACCGGTGAGTGGAGCAGGTATCACTCATTTCCAAATCACTCCACCGGCCTCGCTCCGTTCCCATTTAAATCTGAAACAAAACAAAAATCAAAAAAAAAAATATAAATCAAAAACAAAACAGAAAAAATAAAAAGTAAAACAAAAGTGAAAGTGAAAAAAAAAATTGTTATTGAAGATTTAGTTTAGGAAATTGTAAAACTCTAAACCTGCAAGAAAATCAAAGCCAAAATCTGGCAGATGTCTCTCTAGTGGGATGGTGACAGTTAAAGGTTTAAGGTAGGAGTTCACAAGTGTGTTCACAAGTGTTTTTTTATTTGTTTGAAAACAATCTATAAATAGTTCTCTCTCTCTCTCTCTCTCTCTCTATCTCTGGTCATTTGTCTCTCTCTCTATATCTCTCTCTCTCTCTATCTATCTATCTTTTAAATGATACCACACTGGTCATTTGTCTCTTTGTCTCCAACTTCAGATTCAGTATCAGTTCAAAACATTGTTCCAGAATGTCCCAGCATTCCTTATGGCGAGAGAGTGGACTGCTTCCCAGATCCCGGCGCTTCTGAGGTAAGCTGCAGTGGAAGTGGCCTGCATTCCATACAAACTCCCAGCATGCTTTGCTAAATTGTACTGCGCATCCTTACAGCAAAAATGCTTGGAAAGAGCTTGCTGCTGGAGCCCTGTGGATGAGGCTAACGTCCCCTGGTGCTTCTTCTCCAAAAACCACGGCTACAGCGTGGTCAGCAAAAGCCAGCCTGACAGCACACGTGAGTTCAGTCTGAACCGAGAATCTAAAAAATGTACAAATCTTCTTTCCATTCTAAAAGTTTGTATTTGACCATGTAACACAGAGGTGTCCTGCACAGTTTAGCTCCAACTTGCTTCAACACACCTGCCTGGAAGTTTCTAGTATGTCTTGTAATACTTTGATTATCTGCTTCAGGTGTGTTTAATTGGAGTTTAGCTAAACTTTGCAGTACAGTGACCCTCCAGGAGCAGAACTGGACACCCCTGATCTAGAAATTATAGACTTCATGGAAAACGTTTGTTTTGCTGTAGATATTGAGGCCAGGCTGACAAGAATGGATGCTCCATCTCTATTTGGGGCTGACATTAAAGAGTTGATCTTCTATGCTGAAATGCAGACTGAAAACCGTCTTCGATTTAAGGTCTGTTTAAAACCTGACACAAATAGCAGATGCATAGTGTCAATGCGAACACGTCTATAAAGGGGTGCAATGTTCTTTTTGTCTTCCAGATCACCGATGCAAACCAAGCCAGGTTTGAGGTTCCTCACGAGCACGTGCAAGCGCCTTCCAGCCCTCCCACCGGACCCCTCAAATATAGACTGGAGCTGATCCAGAAACCCTTTGGACTGAAAGTTTGGAGAACATCTCCTGAAAAACTCCTGTGAGACACTGATTTCTTATGAATGTTGTTTGTATTAAAACAGCTCTCAATAGAATAACTACCCCATGTGAAATAGGCCTTATTTCCAAAGAATACAATGATTTGCCACATTATTATGTAAATGCTGTTTTAACTGTTGTTTTTTTTCTCAAGTCATTTCCCTTTACGTGACCGTAGTCAGGTCCGTACAGTATGTGTTGCAAAACAATTTAGTAATCTTTTATCTGATAAAAAGCCTGACCCAAAAGCCTAATAATAATGCTTTTATAGTGGATTTAGCATTTACTGATATGTCAGAAGGAATGTATCTATATAATATGCTCATTAAACTCATCTGTAGTGAAGTTATTTTTAAAATGAGACGATGCATGTGAACGATTCTTAGCTATCAGTTTAGTTGTGGCTTCACAAATAGGAAGATGATCTTTTTGATGAGCCATCTATCAGTATCTATCCTTTATTCATGTGGTTTGGATGTGCATTTTCACTGTTTTTGGACCCCTCTATGTTTGAGGACATGCTTAAAGAGTCAGTGGATATGTTCTTGACAGGTTTAATGACAACATCCCTTCCTCTCTCGCTCTGTCAGGTTTGACACAACCATTGGGCCGCTGGTTTTTGCGGATCAGTACCTTCAACTCTCGGCTAAACTCCCTTCTCACAATATTTATGGACTCGGAGAGCATGTCCATCAGACCTTCCGCCATGACACCAACTGGAAGACCTGGCCTATCTTCACAAGAGATGCTTTTCCCAATGGCGTGAGTCATAACGTCCAGATAATTTGGACAAACATTTTCACTATTCCAAACCAGTATGACAGTGAAATACAGTGATTCAGTGAGTGTGATTTTAACGAATAAATCAGTTAGAACAACTCACTAATTAGTACTATTTTCCTGAGGAGATCTGGGGTGGATTTCAACATTTTCAGTGAATAACAACTTAAAACTAGATTGAAAAGTTTGTAGACAAACTTTGATATTGGCTCAACAAAGTTTGAAACTTTCATAAGCTTAAAATATAATGAAGTGGAAAGAGAAAGAAATAAACCATGCTAGCATGAATTAACATGTTTTTGCCATAGACCATAAAAAATATGGACGTAGTGGTCATGACGTCACCCATAGATTTCTGAAGAGCGTATTTGAAGCTTAAAGTGCGGTCGAGTTGGCCGTTGCACATCACTATAATTGAAAATGGGCAAAGAGGCGGGACGTGGGTGGAGCTAACAGACATCAGACGCTAATGACTAATGACCTTGACAGTAGCGGGAATCCACCTGTCACTCAAAGTGGCCATGCCCTTAATTATGCAGAACTTTAAGGCTTAATATAATTTAAAAGGATGAGTTATAAAAAAATAAAAAATAAAAATCACCCCCCTCACAGTTGTCATGATGGGCAAAATAAACTGTAGACTAAAACCACAATTTGTACCAGGCTGTAAACAAGATTAATTGCAGTTTAAGAAAATAAAATATTGAAATTAAGAGCATTTTAACATGGGACTCAATGAGATTCTGCTCTATTTTGGAGCATGTCCCTAGAGGCCAGTCGATTAATTGCAGTTTAAGTCACTTCTATATTGTCTTCAAGAGAAACTGGGGAGGTTGCTGCTTGGTTTTTGCATACTGCATCAGGGTCATCAGTTGAAGTGCCCTGGATGTCCACCAGAGGGCACTCCCCTATTGCTCATTGCCATTCCATCAAAGACAGTGTTTCATTATCACTGATTGTCTACAGGTGTTACTCATTATCCTCATTAGCTCTGTCTATAAAAGCCTGGTTCACTCTGACATTCACTGTGATGTTTTGTTCTCACACAGTTTGTTATGCTGCATTGCTGAGCATTAGTCCTACTTTCTTTTTATCTTGGTTTTTGGATTCTCTGCCTGTAGTGATGGGAAATCGAGGCTTTCTGAACCGTTTGAGGCTTTCATGAAACTGTTCATAACTTGAACCGTTTAACACAGTGCTCATTAGCGACATCTGCTGGTCAGTCTTGGTTTCTCAGCCAAATCTAACAGAACATCCCAGAGCACCCTGTTGAAAAAAACAGAATATGCTGGTTAGCTATGTTTTGATGCTGGTTTAAGCTGGTCCTTAGCTGGTCCTAAACTGGTCTGACCAGCATAAACCAGCAAAGGACCGGCTCAAACCAGCATCCCAGCTTCAAAACATACCTAACCAGCATATGTTGTTTTTTATTTTTTTTAACAGGGCAGAAGATGGTTTGAAAAAGTTTTTAATCCGTGCCAACTCATGTCATGCGTAGTCCGGTCAATGGATTTACATATTGGTTAAAATATAAAATATACATGTGTGATTTATAATTAATAATTGACGTAAGTAGTAGCAAAAATATTTTGGGTCCGCTGTTTGGGGTCTCTGAGACCTCAGCTGTAGAACATGATAAAATGCAATAGAGGTGTGACGTGCATTCAGTTTCTGTCTGGTGTTGAGGTTATTCTAAGCTATTCTACTGAATCCCAAATAAGTGTCATGCGAAGCGCTGATTTTTTTCAAACCAGCATATTTATATCATGAATTAAGATGTTGTTAACATATTTTAGCATGTTGTTGGCATGTTGATAGCATGTTTTAGCACAATACTGCTAGCATGTTTTATCATTTAGCATGGATTAGCATGTAAACATTTTTAACGTTGTAATATTTAGGATGTTGATAGCATGTTTTAACACATGCTGATAACATGAATAAGCATGTTGCTAGCATGTTTTAGCACATTGATAATATGAATTAGCAGGTTGCTAGCATGTTTATGTTGTCCTATGTAAGTCATTAAGCTATTCTAGTGATAGGCAGCATAAATACTATACATTTACATTTACATTTAATCATTTAGCAGATGCTTTTATCCAAAGCGATTTACAAATGAGAACAGTAGAAACAATCAGATCAACAAGAGAACAACAACGGTATACAAGTGCTATGACAAGTCTCACTTAGTCTAGTACAGAACACGTAGCCAGGTTTTTTTTTTTTTTCAAGAATAGGATAGAAAAGAAAAGAAAAGGTAAGTACTAGTATTAGTTGGTTAAATGCTGGCGAAAGAGATGAGTCTTTAGATATTTTTTGAAAATGAGTAAAGACTCAGCTGTTCGAATTGAGATCGGGAGGTCATTCCACCAGCTGGGAGCAGTCCAGGAAAAAGTCTGTGAGACTCTACAAGTCTTATTGTACAAACGTTTTGACCCCCTCAATGAAAAATCCTAAATCAGATCAGTTGGAGTCTGGGTTGAGTTTGTCAAGCCAATTTAAATTATTACATGATGTTAGAAGACTTAAATTATAGTGCATGAGTCAAATTGACAACTTCTATAATACTTTTATAACTTTATATATATACTTTTTATAACAACTTCTATAATACTTATTTTTATTTTTACTTTTATAATACTTAAAATATGATGAGACATAAATGTCCCAAACTGTCTAATTAACTGATTAAAAGGTTGAAATTTGCCATTACAAACCTTAATGTCTTTTCCACCCCAGGGCACACACAACCTGTACGGCCACTACCCCTATTTCACATGTCTGGAAGATGAGAGCGGCCAGTCCTTTGGTGTTTTCCTCATGAACAGCAATGCTATGGGTAAGTTCTGCTGTGGACTAAAGTCATAATTACTTGTGATGTCTGTTTTTGTGTTTGGAATAGCTGCTTTTGTTGACTTTTATCGAATGAGTAGTTTTAGTTGTTTATGTCTGTCTGCTCTTGTCTGTGTGCAGAGGTGACAATCCAGCCTGCTCCGGCCATAACCTACCGCACTATTGGAGGGGTTTTGGACTTCTACATCCTGGTTGGAGACACACCAGAAGCAGTGGTGGACGAGTTCACACAGGTTAGCGTTTTGGGCAAATATAAAAAAAAAAAAATAGAAAACCCCAGCAACATTTGTGGGCAAAATTATAAGCACTTGGAAATGCTTTCTCATGTTAGAGACACAGCATGGTGGACAGTACACATGCTAGGACAAATATATATATATATACCGGTCAAAGTTTGGGATCAGTAAGATTTGTAATGTTTTTTTAAAGAAGCCCATCAAACCCACAAAAACTTCATCAAATAAAAAAAAAAAAATAAATAGTAATATTGCACAATGTTATTACAATATAAAATAATAGTTTCTATTTTAATTTCCTTTATGATATAATTTATTACTGTGATGCAAAGCTGAATTTCCATCAGCCATTATTCCAGTATAAAGTGTCACATGATCCTTCAGAAATCATTCTAATATGCTGATTTTATCATTTAAATTATATCATATTATACTGCAATACCTTTTTTTCTCAGGATTCTTTGAATAAAAAGTTTTCCATCCTTTAAAGTTTCATCCGTCCTGAAACATTAAATCAAGGTCCTGACTCTCTGTTGTCACTAAAAATCCCATGGCACTTCTCATAAAGAGTAGGGGTGTTACTAAATGGCCAAACTGCCCCCCTGGCCCTTCTATAGGCCCTGGTCTATCATGGCCTCCTAATAATCCCCATCCGCTTGATTGGCTGTATGACTCTCTCTCCTCTCCACCTGTAGCTAGTGTGTGGTGTGCGCGCTGGCGCTGTTGTCCTGTGGCTGCCGTCACAAGTGGATGCTGCACACTGGTGGTGATTGAGGAGAGACCCCACACATAATTGTAAAGCGCATTGGGTGTACAGCAATACACAATAAAGTGCTATATAAATGTATCATTCATCATCATCCTTCAAAATATAAATCTTTTCTAAAAAAATATAATTTCTTTTCTAAGAATATAAATCTTTGCTATCACTTTTTAACAATTTAACACATCCTTGGTGAATAAAAGTTTTAATTTCTTTCAAAAAAAGAAAGAATTAAAACTTACTGACCCCAAACTTTTGAACTCGTGTAAATTGTTAGAAAAGATTTATATTTTAAATAAATGATCTTCTTTTTAACTTTTTATTCATCAAAGAATCCTGAGGAAAAAGTACCACAGCTTCCACAAAAATCTGAAGCAGCACAACAGTTTCAGCACTGATAATAAATGAGTATATTAGAATGATTTCTGAAGATCATGTGACACTGAAGACTGGAGTAATGATGCTGAAAATACACCTGCGCATCACAGAAATAAATTTGATTTTAATGTATATTAAAATAGAAAAACATTATTTTACACCATAATAATATTTCACAATATTAATTTTTTCCCTGTAATTTTGATCAAATAAATGCAGCCTTGATGAGCAGAAGAAACTTTAAAACAATAAAAATCGTTCTGATTCCACATTTTTTTGATTTTATGTCCATAGAAAGCACATTAAATGTAAGTAAAGTGTCTACTTTTAAGGTTTCAAATAAGTTTTTGGAGGATAAAATGTCGAAATTTGGTAGAAATAATGTTACATTGTCATTCATTGTCATTCAGTGTAACACAATATTTATGTAAAAATTCAAACAACATGCTTATTCTGACGTGTACATATTAAAACATAACAATTTAACAACAATTTAAAGCAGTACTACACATCATTTTTATGGTTAAACACTTTTTTGTCTTTGACCCATATATATTATATAATATTGCTTCTATAATCCTTTTTTTACAGATTATTTATGTATTGGTACAAATTTCATTTATTTCAGTCATTGTATTCTACAGTCATAAATTGAAATATAAATTATATATTTATTTTCTATTAAACTTAAATCAGAAAAAAATGTATATTAGTTACAACTATCACAATCTATTAAAAACATTGTAAGTTAGGCCTACTAATTGTAATGATTTAATTTCCACAGTTATTCAAGCAATGAATTTGTATGTTGTGAATCATTAGAGTTAGAATGGGACCTCAAAGTGAGATCACAGGATGTTTGTTAATTCAGCAGAGGCAGGGATGCATAAATCAGAGAGGGGAAATCGCACCCTATATATACATGTATACACACGTATACAAGTCTCAATAAATTAGAATGTCGTGGAAAAGTTCTTTTATTTCAGTAATTCAACTCAAATTGTGAAACTCGTGTGTAAAAAAAAAATCAGTGCACACAGACTGAAGTAGTTTAAGTCTTTGGTTCTTTTAATTGTGATGATTTTGGCTCACATTTAACAAAAACCCACCAATTCACTCTCTCAACGAATGTCGTTCCAAACCCATAAAAGCTCTGTTCATCTTCGGAACACAATTTAAGATATTTTGGATGAAAACCTGGAGGCTTGAGTGTCAAGGTCCAGAAAAGGTATGAAAGTCCTCGTCAGAATACTCCATCTTTCATCAGACGTGCAATCTGGGTTATATGAAGTGGCGGCAACACTTTTTGTAAGTGAAGAAAACAAAAATAACGACTTTATTCAATAATTCCTTTGTCAACGGTCTCCTCTGTGTCTCTCCATATCACCGTATGCTGTGTATGCTCTTCTGTGTCATCAGCACCACAAGGATGCGCTGTTTTATTTCAAATCAAAGCTAAATACACAAAGAAACAGTGCATCCTTGTGTTACTTGGCAGTCTATGGGACAGTCTCAAGCCTCCAGGTTTTCATCCAAAATATCTTAAATTGTGTTCCGAAGAAAAACAGAGCTTTTACAGGTTTGGAACGACATGGGGGTAAGTTATTAATGACAAATTTTGTATTTTGGGGTGGAGTATCCCTTTAAAATACTTCAGTCTGTGTGCATTGAATTTATTTAATACACGAGTTTCACAATTCGAGTTGAATTACTGAAATAAATCACCTTTTCCACGACATTCTAATTTGAGATGCACCTGTATATATGATGTTCAGTGTGTTTACTGTTGCTTTGTATCTCTCCAGCTGATTGGCAGGCCTTTCATTCCTCCCTACTGGTCTCTGGGTTTCCAGCTTTCTCGCTGGGACTACGGCAGCCTGGATGAGGTGAAGAAAGTCGTGGAAAGGAACCGACAGATCGGCATTCCGTATGTAAGTGGCAGGATCAGAAGGATGGTCCTTGCTTTGTTCTCCATGATCGAGAGCATGGAGCAAAGTTTACTAAGTCATAAAAAATAAATCCACACTTCACCTATACATGGAAGCGTTTTGCACCTTAAGGTGCGGCAACAACAATACTATAACAAGAATAAAAGGTACGCCTTCTTTCTTTGCGTAAACATTTGGTCAGTGTTATGCAAATCATAAGACACACTTAAAAAAATATCTTTGGATTTGAGACTTTAGTCTTTGCAACTTCACAGATCTTCTTTATGCACCAAGAGCTTTTAACACTCCAATGTGAAATCGCATCATAAGACCCCTTTAAAAAAATTGGCTACTGGTAGAAGAATCTCACCATTTGCTAATGGTTGATGGAAGTCAAGCTTTCAGAAAAATCGAAACGGACAACAGTTAATCAATTTTAGAATCAGAATGGATGCAAAAGAGGCTGACGGGTCTGATTTCAATGTAATGGTGCAGATAGAGAGAAACATAAACATTAACAACCTAAAAACTAGATCAAAAACTTTGTAGACAAACTTTGATGTTAGCTTGACAAAGACGTATGAAGATTTGAAAGTTTAATAAGTTTAAAAAAAAAACTGTTGCTAGCATGAATTAGCATGTTTTAACACATTGCTAGCATGTTTTTTCACATTACTAGCATTAAAGAATGCAACATTTTCTGATACCACTGTAAAGCTACTTTGAAACACTCTGTATTGTAAAAAGCGCTTTATAAATAAAGGTGACTTGACTTTGCTAGCAGGAATTACCATGTTTTAGCACACACTGTTAACATGTTTTATCATATTTCTAGCATGATTTAACACTTTGCCAGCATTAATTAGCATATTGCTTGCATGTTTTAGCACCTTCCTATCATTTTTAGCACATTGCTGACATGAATTAATGCATTGCTAACATGTTTTGTCACATTGCTAGCATAAATTAGCATGCTGCTAGCATAATAATTATAATAATTCCTTACATTTATATAGCGCTTTTCTAAGCACTCAAAGTGCTTTACATTGTCAGGGGGTATCTCATCCACCTGGATGATGCCTCGGCAGCCATATTGCGCCAGAATTCCCACCACACACCAGCTTACTGGTGGAGAGGAGACAGAGTGATGAAGCCAATCAGTAGATATGGGGACTGTTAGGAGGCCATGGTGGTCAGAGGCCAATGGGTGAATTTGGCCAGGATGCTGAGGTCACACCTCTACTCTTTTCGAAAGACATCCTGGGATTTTTAATGACCACATCGAGTCAGGACCTCGGTTTAACATCTCATCCGAAGGACGGTGCTTTTTGACAGTATAGTGTCTCCATCAGTACACTGGGGTGCTAGGACCCACACAGACCACAGGGTGAGCACCCCCTGCTGGCCTCACTGCACCTCTTCCAGCAGCAACCTAGTTTTCGAAGGAGGTCTCCCATCCAGGTACTGACCAGCTCAACCCTGCTTAGCTTCAGTAGGTAACCAGTCTTGGGCTACAGGGTGATATGGCTGCCGGCATGTTTTAGCACAATGTTGATTTAGCACTGTTAACAGGATTTATTGTTTTAGCATATTGTAACATGAATTAACATGTTGCTAGCATGTTTTACCATATTGTTAACACAATTTAATATTTTGCTCGTATGAATTAGCATGCCAATAGCATGATTTAACATGTTGATAGCATAAGATAATAATGATAGCATGGATAGATTTAAGATGTATTTCATATGTCGTAATTACTGTAACCATGAGATTCTGGCACATAAAAAGTATTTACGTTCTAGTAGATTAAAGTCTGTAAGCTGGCTGTTTTCTGAAACCATGTGGTCCTTATACCACCTGACCCTTGCAGATGGCGTTGATAGTGGTGCCATAGAAACACATAATTCCTAGTCCAAGGACATGGACAGTTCTGAATATAACATCAAGTGTTGTCATCTCGAGAATATGGAAATTATTTGTTGGCGTGAATGTAGCATTAGCATGTTGATAGCATAATTTTGCACATTGCTAACATGATTTAGCATCAACTGGCATGCTGTTAGTATGTTTTCACTTTGCTAACATGATTTAATATGTTGCTAGCATACTGATAGCATGAATTAGCATGATACTAGTGTAACGAATGTAGGCCGGTAAGAGCTGTGTTTAAACCTCATTCCCCTGATCTCAAGAGGCACTCTAGCAATTGATGCTAGAGACTGCTGTCTTTAGCCTCCTTGTTAGAGCACCCAACTCCCATGCAGATGGGCCCAGGTTCGAGTCCCGCTTGCAGTGGGTGGTTTGAATCAGAATGGTTAGACTAGCGTGTAGAAAAGTGTAACTTCCATAATTAAACGTTGACGTGAAACATGATATTCAATGAGAAAAGGATAGACTTTCAGCTGAATCATAATTATTTTGTGTTCCAGGATGTCCAGTACACTGATATCGACTACATGGAGGACAAAAAGATCTTCACCTATGATATGGAGAAATTTAAGGAGTTGCCTCAGTTTGCTGACTACATGCATGAGAAAGGGCAGAAATACATCGTCATATTGGTGAGCCTTTGATTTTCATGTTGAAGTGGACAGTTTTATGGGTTGGCAAGTTTTAAGTCCTACATTTCAACCCCATGAGCACCTCAAAACATTTTCTTCCTGGTAGGATCCTGCTGTGTCCACAGGTAAAAGGCTAAATGGACCTTATGAAGCACTTGAGCGGGGACATGCAGCTAAAGTTTGGGTCACTGAACCAGACGGGAACACACCTCTAATAGGAGAGGTAAGATCCTCCAAAGATATTCATGACTGTGGCATTATGGTGGGCGTGATTTCAACAAGTACAACATGCTCCAATCAACCAATCAGAATAGAGATATAACTTTTCAGGAAATATCTGTTTTAGGCTTACAATCAGTGTTAGGTGCTTCTACGTCCTTGTTAATCAGTTATCATTTCCCACTGATTTTAGGAATAAATTATGGGTAGGGTTAGGTTTAGGGGTAGGGATTGGGCTAAATCTATATTTTTGGACAATAATGTTGATCCAGGATCATCAAAAGATGTTGATCCAGGAACATGTCTTACTTGGCAAAATCACGGTGACCGTGGCATTACAATGGTTGATTGTCAGTAGGGTTTGGGATTGTGAACTGGTGGTTCGTCTTCACAAAAATAACTGAACTTGAATGATTTCCATGATGTTTGGTTTTAGTAATTGTTTTTTTTTACACTGATGTGGACACAGAAAATTGTATTGCATTGTCCTCACTGGTTGAAATACACAGTGTGAACAGGGTCTGATCTAGTAACAAAAGACTTATTGTAAAACACAACTCTCACATGTCACAGGTCTGGCCAGGGGAAACTGTGTTTCCTGACTACACTAACCAGGCTTGCGTTGATTGGTGGGTTGACGAAATTTCACGTTTCCACAAAGAAGTCAAGCATGATGCTCTCTGGATTGTGAGTGACCCGCAGAGATGAGCCTGATCATTTTGAACCGATCTTCCAAATCAATACTACATATGTCACTTCATCAATATGTATTAGCTCAATAAACATCTCATCTAGAGTACAATATACACCACAAAAGCTTTAAAACTTTTTCCTCCTAAGGACATGAATGAGGTGGCCAATTTCGTACAGGGAAGCAGCAAAGGCTGTGCTGAGAACAAAGTCAACTATCCTCCATTCACTCCACGTGAGTCTGAAATGCATATACAGCTGGATTTATTCATAGTATATGCATAAACATCCATCCTCTTAATTTCCATTCGACTCTATAGGTATCCTTGATAACCTGTTGTACAGTAAGACCTTATGTATGGATGCTAAACACAAATGGGGGAACCACTATGATGTCCACAGTCTCTATGGGTACTCAATGGTCCTGGCCACTGAGAAGTACGTGTTGGTTTTTCCACACTCTGAATGCAAATAATCTCTTTTGTGATTGACTGATGCTGCTTTCGAATCTTGTCAGAATGATACAAACAAATTGACATTACAACAATGTTGTATTTACAAGTGGATAGCCATATCATTTGTTCCTCAACACCCTTCTCTCAATCGGCTTAACTATGCTTTCTTAGTCCTCTCTTGTGTCTTTCCAACACCGTCCTGGATGTCATTTTATTGTGGTGCCAGCGCTCCCCATTGCTCTAATATTATGTTTCTGCTTCCAGGGCATCAAGAGAAGTGTTTAAGACAAACCGTTCCATGGTTTTTACCCGTTCCTCCTTCCCCGGGGTGGGCAAGTACGCTGGGCACTGGTTGGGTGACAATGCCGCTAACTGGAATGACATTAAGTGGGCGATACCTGGCATGCTGGAGTTTAACCTCTTTGGAGTCCCTTATGTAAGTGGTTTGACTCCAAATTAAATGTCTTTTGCAACATGGGTAATGGATGGTAGACACCAGCTTTTCTTCATAACTCAACAGTCCCACTGAGAGGCATTTGGAGAAAGATTTTAGTTATGATCGAGTTCCAATGAGAAACTTGATGGGCATTTGGACTTAATGGACTCACCTGTCAGACATAATGACAGTTTTAACTGGTTTTTAGTCTTATAATCCTCTGCGCACACACACACTAAATGATTTGACCAGACCATAAGACCACACACGTTAACCATAGGAAGCCTAGATATGTGTAGGTAGATGCCTCGTTAGCAACTGTTTCTATGAGCCGTTATACGTAAGACGTCTGCCATATTGCAATGGTCTGCAAACCCTCAAATGAAAGTTGACTACTGTGCATCTGCAACACTAGTTATATGCATGTGCAGTATTGTGGCATCTTCAAATTGTCATTGATCGAGTGATGTCAAGAACACTGTTGCAAGATGGCAGATGCGTCTACTTGTTTTGAGTGGTCTATGGCAGGAACGATTTCACAGTGACACAAGATCTCACAGACACTTAAAAAATGTATTTAAAAACACACAAAATACACAAACACATCATCCCTGGATAACTTTTAATTCACTATACATTTCAATTCAAGTTTATTTGTATAGCACTTTTTACGATACAAATCATTGCAAAGCAACTTTACAGAAAATTAAGTTTCTACAATATTTAGTAGTAGCTTATCAGTGATGACTGTCAGTTTATGTGCATACAGCAGAAATGTACGGAAAAATCAATTAAAGATGTAATCAAACAGACGATTAACACTATTGTGAATGTTGTCTCTGGGTTAGCATCATCTGAGGTCCTCTGAGGGGCTGGCATCATCTCTTCTCAGGTGTTCTGGATCCAGACTGGAGCTTGTGTACATCCTAGTTACCACGGGATGTAAATCCCAGCAGAAACAGAGAAACAAATAGAGACATAATTAGCATAGCTGCTGTTCCAGCCAAGTAAAATTAATAAGTTTAACCCAAGCTAAAGAATAATAATTTGTGTTGTTTACATTATATGCGCCGATTGCCAACAAAACGCAGAGATTTAATGCAGTTTTACTTAGGGCCAGTCAATCTTTTACTGCTGGGACTCTATGGTTATTTTAATGATACATGTCAAGAGCGCATCAATGTAATGTGCAAGCAGAAATGTCTCCGTTTGCACTCGCAAGCAGATTCCTTTAACTTTGGACACGCGTTCACTTTCACTCATTCATTACATGCGTGTGCTCAAACTAACACCAGACTTCCACAACTGACTGACAAAATAATACAGATCACCTTTTAAATTTAAAGGAAATTACTGGTCCATCTTTGTTTCATATTGGTGCCTATGTATAAAACGAATTTACCACCTTGTAAAAATGTATGAATTGCTTATGAAAAGTAAAATCACAAATCAGGCAGTTTGGTCTGACTTCATATTTGATGTTTTTAATTGCACACTTTTTGCACAGTTTGCACAATTTTGATCTATTTTGATGCTCTATGGAGACATTTGTCAGATTACTGGTGTCTTTTTCCATATATAAAAGTCTGAAATCCCCATTTGATCTCTGTTTAATTGTCTAGATTTTGGAGAATCATTTGAGATAATAAAGAGTGATTTTTTTTTCCCCTCCTCTGGAGAGAATCTGAATCTCATGATGTTGTTCTGCAGATTGGTGCAGACATCTGTGGATTCTTCGATGACTCGCCGGAGGAGCTTTGCAGACGTTGGATGCAAGTCGGCGCGTTCTACCCCTTCAGCCGTAACCACAACGCGCAAGGGTACAAGGTCTGTGCTTGTGCTATTCCTTAAAGTCGGCATGAAACGGAAGTAGCAATTGTATTTTTTTCTCTACTGTGACATCTATCCGAGTGAAACAGCATCTGAAATGAGAGGACGGGACTTGATTTTGTTTTATTTATTGATGAAGATGACGACGAGGACAATCAATGGTACAAAACATACCTAAAAGCGTGCTCGTGCACGAGAGAGAGACAGACTGCCTGAATGACTGAGTGCATCCTCCATCAGGTTAAGTCATATTCATAAAAAAAATAGTTATGCGATGTCCTAAGAGTAAAATTGTGGTAATATCCTTTCAATTTTTAAGGGTAGTGTAGTCCCCCATGGCTTGCGTCAGCACTGGTCAATGCATTGCATTCTATAAAGTGAAGCATCAGCTTCAGTTTTTCCCCTAGCGTTTAGCCCTCACGTCACTAGCCCTTATAGCCCGTGACCGGAAGAGAAGAGGAGTCGCTCTGAGGGGGAGGGGAGGTTAATGTTTTTGATTAAAGATTACTAGGGCACATTAATTAAAAAAAATAATAATGAAGTGCATAGATAAATTATTTATAATAAACACTACAGTCTTCCATTAAAAAATAAGAATTTTTAATTTTTATTATTTTATGGTGAATTTAAACACCCATAACCAAACAGTCTTGAAGTGTATGAAGCATCTTCCTGGGCTGTGTGTTACAAACGTGTCTTCTCTCTTTGAATGCTATTTGTAGAAGGTTTATTTCTCAAATCATTATTGTAAGATTGGCGTTAGAGGAGCAATCAGACCTCCGCAGTGAGGGTTTGAGAAGGCAAATGAGGATGAATGGAAAATTATATTATTGGTGAAATTATTGGTACGATTTGACCTTTTAGTCAGAGAGCAATCATTCCATGGCTGTCTCCACCATGATGAACATATTATCAGTATTTCTTCCTGACTAGTTTTATGTGCCTTTCTAACAGGACCAGGATCCTGCATCATATGGCGCCGACTCTCTCTTGGTGAAAACCTCCAAGCATTACCTGAACATCCGATACACCCTCTTGCCGTACCTCTACACTCTCTTCTACAAGGCCCATGTCAATGGAGAGACTGTATTACGTCCCATGATGCACGAGTGAGTTTGTGAATATTTCCAAACAGCAGTGTAACAGTTTCAGCCTCAACTGCTTTATAAGAATAGTTTCCCGCTCTGCAGGTTCTATTCCGACAGTGAAACCTGGGGAGTGCACAGCCAGTTCTTGTGGGGAGCACATCTTCTCATCACACCTGTGTTGGATCCTGTGAGTGAACACACACACACACACTTGTTGGGTTTCCATGTTTTATGGGCACATATTGTTTTTACACTGTACAAACTGTATATTCTATCCCCCTACACTAACCCTACCACTAAACCTACCCATCACAGAAAACTTTCTGCATTTTACATTTTTAAAAAAAGATACCTTTTTTATGATTTATAAGCTCATTTCCTTATGGGGACCAACAAAAATAATCCCTATAATTTAGGGAATACACAAACATTTGCTGATTCTCTTTCTGTTGGCTTCTTTCTTTCCAATATCTCGCTCATATTCTCTCTTTCTGACTCTTGAAATCCATGACACGAGGACCATATCTTTCTGAAAAATGACCACCCGTGATGGTCTACCTGTTAGTTTAATGAATAACCCTCATTACTAAACTATCAAAATAATGTTTATCATTATGTTTAGCTCATTTTCCAGTTTGTTTGTTTCAGGGTGTTGAAAATGTGGAGGCCTACATTCCAGATGCCATCTGGTATGACTTTGAGAAGGTAAGACCATCCTCGCGAACCACAGTAAATAATGGCAGAATGTTATGTGTGTGTGTATATATATATATATATATATATATATATATATATATATATATATATATATATATATATATATCTCGCGATTAATCACATCCAAAATAAAAGTTCTTGTTTACATAATATATGTGTGCTGTGTACAGTATATTTATGAATATATAAAAGCACACACATACAGTATATATTTTGAAAATATTTACATGTATATATTTAAATTAATGTAATGTAAGTTATATATAAATTTATTATATAAACATAATATTTTTCTTAAGTATATGAAAGCATGTGTTTGTATTTATATATACATAATAAATATACACAGTACACACATACATATATTATGTGAACAAAAACTTTTATTTTGGATGCGATTAATCATTTGACAGCAATATATACAGTAGGTAGACAACCAAAATGGGTAATACCGCCGCGAGCACCGCCACAACAGGGCCGTGGCGTTAACTGCAAGTCAGTCGCGTGTTAAAATCATTTGTGAAACTACCGCAAGGCGGCTTAAAAGCCATTAAAACATAGGATAGTCTTAGGCTACAGTCTACTCATCAAAAATTTAAAGAAAGACCTTCACACAAAGGCTTTTATGCATGCTATTGTTATTAAACAGTCATTACATATATAGGCATATATATATATATATATATATATATATATATATATATATATATACAGTACAGACCAAAAGTTTGGAAACATTACTATTTTTAATGTTTTTGAAAGAAGTTTCTTCTGCTCATCAAGCCTGCATTTATTTGATTAAAAAATACAGAAAAAAAAAATTAATATTGTGATATATTATTACAATTTAAAATAATTGTTTTTAAATTTATTATACTTTAAATTATCATTTATTTCTGTGATGCAAAGCTGAATTTTTAGGATCATTATCACATGATCCTTTAGAAATCATTCTAATATGATGATTCATTATCAAAGTTGGAAACAGTTCTGCTGCATAATATTTTTTCAGAACATGTGATACTTTTTTAGGATACTTTGATGAATAAAAAGTAAAAAAAAAAAAAAAAGAAGCTATGTTTTTAAAATATAAATATTTTGTAATAACAATACATACTACTGGTCAGTAATTTGGGGTCAGTAATTTTTTTTTTCTTTGTTTTTTTTAAATAAAATCAATACTTTTATTCAGCAAGGATGTGTTAAAATGATAAAAAGTGATAGTAAAGAAAATATATTATTAGAAGATATATTATTAGAATTTTTTTTTTTTTTTTTTTGAATAAATGCAGTTCTTTTTGACCTTTTATTCATCAAATATATTAGACAGCAGAACTGTTTCCAACACTCATAATAAATCAGAATATTAGAATGATTTCTAAATGATCATGTGATAGACTGGATGTTACATGTGACACTGAAGGCTGGAGTAATGATGCTGAAAATTACAGCTTTGCATCACAGGAATAAATTATTTTTTTTAAAGTATATTCAGATAGAAAACTATTATTTTAAGTTGTAATAATATTTCACAATATTACTGTTTTTTTTCTGTATTTAATAAAAAATAAATGCAGACATCACTAACAGAATATACTTCTTTCATGGTATTCACCCCGGTAGTAATGTTTCCAAATTTTTGGTCTGTACTGTGTATATATATATATATATATATATATATATATATATATATATATATATATATATATATATATATATATATATGTGTACATATACATACATATATATATATATAATTTCGGTTCATTCTTGGTTAAAATATATATATATATATATATATATATATACACGGACTAAAAGCTAAATGTTTTCATTTCGGTTCATTCTTGGTTAAAAAAAAATAAAAATCTTCAGGTCCCATTTGCAGAGCGAAATGAGAACGGTCAAGCATTTAAAAATAATTCATATTAACTCTGTTATTATTCTTGATTTTTCAAACTGCTAACACTTTGCATTTTTTAATTATGCCTTTACTGTGTGACCAAAAATTGTGAATTGTGACTTTGATTGCGATGGTGCCTCACGTGCACATATTCATTGGAAACAGCAGTCGTTCACCGAGCCATGCGGCGCGAGCAACGGTAAATAATTTTTTTACATGCAATTTTCCAAAATAAAACCGAACAAGATTTGTAATGAAGATAAAATATTTAGACAAGTAAGAATAAATGCTGCACACGCACTCAGCATCACGCGCGCCGCGGAAATTCTTGCACTGATATTTTACGGAATATTATACAAACCTGCATTTAATGCAGCTGCAATTTATTTATTTATTTTTTTTTTTTTTTTTTTACTTTACTCAAATTATATTAAAGCAAGTAAAGAAGACTCCATTTAAAATCACTGAAGTTGTCAATTAATGAAGCTGTTATTTACATCGTGTACATTTCGTTGATTATAATGAGAGAACTTGAGTTTATACGTGAAGAAGTTTTATTAATCCATCCATTCTTTAGAGTTTCAATGATTTAGTTAAATCGTGCAGGTTTAATTTATTCGTTTCTTGTTTTAATTAGGCCTAAATAATGGGAGCGAAATTATACAGTGCCTCATAAAGGTGACTTGACTTGACTTTTTCAAAACATTAGAATGTGTCCTGTTTAAATAAATTGACATTTTTACCCTTATTTCCAGAAGACACCCACTAAAATGTCATTTAGTGTAGCAATCTTGTCAGACATATTTACAACAAAAATCTATTTATGACACATAAAAAGACTAATTACATTTACCCCAAATAGTAATTACTTGTAATTTCACATTTTTTAATTTAAACACTATCCTAGGTTATGCCCATTTGACAGGAAGACATTTTAATCATTTAAAATACAATTAATTTTAGTATGCTCACTTATTCATTTTATATTTTAATGCATACATGTCAAAATAAGTATGTTGTTTACATTTTTCATAAACATAAGTGTTACACTGTATGACAATGAAATGTTATTTCACCCACATTTTGATATACTATTCTCCCGAACTTAATCAAAACCTTAAAAGTAGACACTTTACTGTGTATATGTGTATCTTTTATATGCATATTCTGTGTATATGGATTCACTTTTGCGGACATGACTATATGTGTGTGTGTGTGTGACAATGCAATTTTTGGTTTGTTTTACAGGAGGAAAGGATTACCGATCGCAAAGAAAAAGTTAACTTGAACCTGCCTGCTGATAAACTTGGTTTACACCTGAGAGGCGGAGCCATTCTGCCCGCACAAAGGCCAGACATCACCACTACATACAGGTAATGATGGGAAACAGGGCTACCTGTAGATTTCCCCTAAAACACATAATCTTTAATGCTTAAAAAGGGGCCACAAACAAGAATCCCAACTTCAAAGGATCTGTTTTGTGTCTGCTCTTGAGTTTCTGTACATTTGTGTCCCCTCAGCCGACGTCATCCCATGAGACTGATCATCGCTCTCGATGACAACAATGCTGCATCAGGAGAGCTATTTTGGGATGATGGAGAGTCTCGAGGTATTTTGGAGGAACTTGCTATTAATTTAAAGTTGTTCACTTCACCATCAGAAACAAAAATTTACCTTATACAGGACTCAATAGCAAGAATGTCAGAATTTCAGATTTTCTACTACTGTTCTACTTTTGTAGTTATTTTTTTGTCAGAACTAAATGTGGTAACATTTTACATTGAGGTTCCATTAGTTAACAATAGTTATTGTTTTGACTGACTTAATGAGCAATTCATTTCTTACAGTACTTTTTCATCTTTATTAATGTTAACTTTTCATTGTTAACATTCTAATTTACAGCATGTTAAAATGCGCTAACATCACACTAATTCAATCTAGAAACGTGCTAATTTATAGTAATCATGCTAGCAACCTTAATTCATGATAGCAGCATGCTATATAATGCTAGCAGGGTTTTAAATCATGGTAACATGTTAAATCATACTAACCCTGCAAACAAGACTGCATTGGCACTTTATGGGCTAGCCTAAGGGCCCCCAGCGGGCTGCCAGTGAAGGGCCTCTGAGATTTTGATCATTGGCAAAACTTTGACCCAATATTTGCCCCTTAGTACTGGCCCTGCACGGGCAGCCCTCACTTAGCCCCCAAGAAGCCTTCACTAGGTCCACTATTACTCTACAACAGGGGTGCCAAACCTGGTCCTGGAGATCTACCTTCCTACAGAGTTCAGTTCCACCCCTTATCAAACACACCCATCTGTAATCATCAAGTGCTCCTTCAGATCCTAATCAGTTGGTTCAACTGTGTTTAATCAGGGTTGGAGCTGAACTCTGTAGGAAGGTAGATCTCCAGGAACAGGAAGCACCCCTGATCTACAACAATACACCTGTTTTACTTTACATACTTTTCAGACACTATAACTCAAGTCTTTGGGAAAAACAGTTATACACATCTGAAACTGATGCAGTCTCCACATAACTAATATCTATATTGTCAAAAACCTACAGTAGTCAAAGGGATTTCAAATCAATGGATTTATTAAATACAAAACAGAAAACATTCAATTCATTGTTAATGTAGCTACATAGTCAAAAATGCAAATACACAAGTACAAGTACAAAAATAAAAATAAAAGAAAGCAATGTAAGATTGTAGGACTTCGTCATGTGAAAGGTGATGTGTGTGAAAGTCTCATCTGTAGTACATCAATGTCCAAACACTGTTTACAGCTGAAGTTGGTTGATAGTAAATTAATAATCCAACCTCTTGTAATGAAAACACACCACAGCTCTCAAACACCAGACTCTTCCTAACCAGGAGCAATCAAAAATAGTCCAGACTATGGTCTCACATCAAAAATCCATATTTAAACATAACCAAAATGTACCAACATCACCAAAAAACACCAATAAAAAATCCACACAAATTCACACAAATAAACACTCATAAACAATCAAAACAAATCCAAAAAAAACACACACACATACACATACATACATACATCTCTGCAAAAAAACAATGTACAATTACATAGAATGAAAAAGAAAAAAAAAACTCCTTTAGGCTGGGCTTGAAATGGCACAATTCCCAACCAGGACACAGCACAAGGTGTTTAGCAGGTGAGCCATGACGGCTACTGCTGCTTGCTATTGTTAACTCTCTCTACCACATGGCTTTACTTAAGGAAACCTTAAACACCATAGCACCCCTAGTGGTAAGGAAGAAAACTGCCCACAAATTATCATTAACAGGCTCAAGTCTGTTACACCTCAAATGTGGCTCGTGAGTTTAGCTCCACCTTTGATCAAACTCGCCCTTCTGTGATTTTGTAATGATCCTGAAGACATGCTCAAGTGTGTGTGATTAAGATTAGAACTAAACGCTGCAGGAAAGTGGCTGTTTGCGAGCCAGATTTGAGGATCCCTGACCTATATGAAACAACAGGTTCTGAAAAGGTCTCTTTTGGTTTGAGCCAAAGATCGATCAATTGAGTGGCTAAAGAATGGCCAGTCAATGTTGTTTGTTTTCTCCTAGTTGCATTACAGGGCTGCCTACACAAAACCTGCATGGGCCCAAAGGATACAAAAGTTGTTCTGGGCCCAAACTGGCTGGCCCACACTTGGCCATCACTGGATTAATGTGGACAGTCCCATAGTGTAGGCTGCTCCCAGAGAGCCTGCGGTGAGCCCAAAGCTGTGGGCCTCGCCAGGGCAAGCCCACACTGGGCCTGTTTAGGTTTGGTGTAGGCTGGCCCTAGCCCACTGTGCCCGCAAAAAGCCAGCATGGGCCCAACATGGACATGTTTGAAGGGAAATCATGTTAGCAACATGTTAATTTGTGTGTTGAAACATGGTAGCAGTGTCAAATCATGCTAACAAGATTTTAATTCATGTTAGCAACATGCTAAAACATGCTTGCAAAATGCTATTTCATGCTAGCATATGCTAAAACATGTTAAGAATGTGATAAGTCATGCTAGAAACATGAGCTCCCTGTTCCAAAATTCAATTTCAACATTTCAGTTCAACCTTTAAGCTTTTCAAATTTGTTTCAAACTTTCAGGCAAGGCTTTTTCAAGCCAATGTTTCTTTAAAACAACAGCAACAAAAAACTAATTAAACTTGTTTGACTCACACAAAGTTGACTATTTTCTCATAACTTATCTTTCTCTTTTTCTTAGATACTGTTTCATCTGGCTCCTACATTCATTACCAGTTTTCCGTGGCTAATGTACGTCATCCTAATGCAGTTGTTCTCAACTCCAGTCCTTGCTACCCCCAGCTCTGCATATTTCACAACTTCTAACAATAATCAGCTCGTTAGAAGTGAGCTCCGTGCATGAACTGTGTTCCCATTGACATGGTCCCTACACAGTGTTCATTGCTCCCTACTCCCTGAGCAGGGTAAATCTGTTGAAGTTTACTTCACGTCGGAACATTCATTCAATGATTTGCGCTGCGCAACATCTTCACACACAGACAAGTGTGACATCATATACCTCTGTAAATAAATACATTTTAAATTCACGTCTCGCACACTTCAGTGCACTTTGAATGGAACATACGTTCACTTCGAACTGGAGTCATGGCGGAATATCCTGTGATGTCCACTTCGCAGGGCACTTACGTTCGAATAGAACAAATGTCTGATGCAATAAGAGAAACATTCTAAATGTGCAGAGCAGGGGCCCGTTCTTCGTACGTCGCTTATTACATCCGAGTTGAAATTACACATCCAAGATGATATCACCACGCTATTCAGGATCTGGTCAATTCGGTTCTTCAAACGCACCTGTTGTTGATAAGTATGGCTGGATTGAGTTATCTGAGATAATTGCACGTTTATGAGTTGGTTTAGAAGGGGTTATGTATCGATACTTGAAACCACAATCAGCAGTGCAGCAATTGGCTGGCAGCAAGACAGCAACGTAATAACATCATATAATTAAAAAAGACACTTGACAAATTTCTGGACTTTTATAAGGAAACAGCCAAGTGAACAAAACTACATAAATGTTATAATAGATAAATGAAATGTGCACTGTTTTTATTTTATTTTTTTTACAAGATTCCCAATTATTTATATTCATGATTTCTAATATTTGTACAGGCTTTACATTTTATATTTCAATATAATAATTAGCAATTCATTTAATTTTATATTTGAACAGATTTGTTACGTGACAGCATCAGTTAAAGTTTCTTAAGGGTCAAGATCATGTTATCTGCTTCTCCTGTGCTCCATCAAGCCACTCCCATAATATCTGTCAGTACTCAAATGCACAACTTTACATTATCTGTATAGTGTGTATAAGACTCTAATACAGTTATGAAGTAATTATTTTATGACGAATAAATATTTCAATGAGTAAAACTGGCTGTCTATAGTATTAAACACTACACAACATTATTATATTATCCTTAAATTAATTTTTAAATGATTATTACTTTAAATTATTGTTCCTTGGATCAGTTAGATACACTTGTAATAAAGTAGCGGTGGCAGCGGACATATTTTGAGTATCAATTCTGATTAAAAAGATGCAATCTAATCCTGTTTACATTAAATAAACCTGCTCCAGAGCAGGTTTAAGCTTACGGACCTGTTGCTATGACAGCAACTCTGGGATGAGCTTCGAAGAACCAAATAATCCAAGATCATGCCAAATCATCAACAATCAAATCCAGCTAATTGAGTTAGCGATGTATGACTGGAATTGAGAACCACTGTCCTAATGTCACATTTCTGTTTATTTGTTTTTAGATGGCATTACATTGTATGTCCAAAAAAAAACATTCAAGTCATTTTTAACGCCATCTATTACAAAAATCTGTGGTAATATCTGATCTTTTTCTCCTGGATCAGGATGTCTTGACAATGCATGTCACCCACAATGGCTACACAGATCCAAACAACTTGAAGTTTGAGAACATCACCGTAATGGGAGTGACCGGAGCTCCAGTCTCTGTGCTTGTGTCAGACGGCACCACTACTAATGCTCTGACTGCGTCCCAGGTTAACTACAATTCTACCAGGAAGGTAAATGAGTTTTTCATCCACCACCAAAGTCAATGTGAAATTGTTTTCTTCAATTTTACAGATTATAAAGTAAATAGGGCACCAGGAGAGGCCCTGTCATTCCAGTTGAGTGGATTTGTCAGGGCTTTCAAAAGCACACACATAGGCTGTGATAAAGGGCATACATTGGACTACTTAAACTACACATGACACATTAAAGGGATAGTTCACCCAAAAATTTAAGTTTGCTTTTAATTGACCCTCAGGTCATCCAAGATGTAGGTAACTTTTTTTTCTTCAGTAGAGCAGTAAAAAAGATTTTTAGCTGAAAATGTGGTCCTCTGGTATCCACCTACATCTTGGATGACCAAATTTTGGGTGAACTATACCTTTAATGTCAGCTGCTTTAATTTTTTAATATGCACTAATGCAAAGACTTAATGAAACACAACAATATTTGACGTTTTTGTTATTCACATCTTTAAACTAGAGGAGAGGATTCCGACTCGCATACTGCTGTCTTTTGCATGATCTACCTGTATATCATTGGGTTTCTGTGATCTGCTAGGTTTTGTACCTGAGAAACCTGGAGCTGGAACTGGGGAAGGACTACACAGTCAACTGGCAGGACAAATACAGAAACTCTAGGCACTTCGACTGTCATCCTGAAGCGGGTTCTGATCAGGCCAAATGTGAAGCCCGTGGCTGCATCTGGAAGGTCAGAGAGAGAAGATGTTCAATATCTGAAGACTGTGGTATTTCCTGTTACTGTTATAATATGATTTAACACATCTGTTCAAAGTGTTTTTATTGTCTTTAATAGCCTTCAAATGTTCCCAACGAGCCCTGGTGTTATTACCCTGACACCCATGGCTACATCACCGGCAAAGTAGTTGAGACGGCGAGTGGCATCACTGTAGATATAGAGCGCAATACGGCTTTCCCAAGTCAACGTTCTCAATCTCGAGACATCAGCAAGCTCCGTGTGGAAATCACATATCTGAGTGGCAAAAGCCTGCGTTGGAAGGTTTGATTTTCAAAATTTCAAAATGTAGGATAACGACAAAGACAATGACTAAATATACAGTTTAAATAAAGCAAAGTTTGTATCCAAAGCAACTTATGTTGCATTTAAGGTATACTTTGTTAATGTGTCCATAACCTAGGTGTCAATAGCGCCATCCTGTTTTTAAGAATTAGGACTTAAAGGGATAGCTCACCCAAAAATGAAAATTACCCCATGATTTACTCACCCGCAACCCATCCTAGATGTAAATGACTTTCTTCTTTCAGACGAACACAGAGTTATAATAAAATTTATCCTGGCTCTTCCAAGCTTCATAATGGCAATGAATGGGGTTTGAGATTTTGAAGATCAAAAAAGTGCATCCATCATCCATCAATCCATCATAAAACTGCTCCACAAGGCTCCAGGGGGTTACTAAAGGTCTTCTGGCGCAAATCTATGGGTTTTTTTATTTTTAAGAAAAATAGCCTTATTTTAAACTATAAACAAAAGCTGGATGTTTTGCTTTATAAAGTTTTAAAAAGGATAACTTTCTTACACAAACCCATCAATTTGCTTCAGAAGGCCTTTAGTAAACCCCCAGAGCCATGTGGAGTCGTTTTATGATCCATGGATGGACTTTTTTGAGCTTCAAAATCTCATCCCCCATTCACTCCCATTATAAAGACTGGAAGAGCCAGGATAATTTTTAAAATAACTCACATTGTGTTCATCTGAAAGAAGAAAGTCATTTACATTTGTTCATTTAGGATGGCTTGAGGGTGAGTAAATCATGAGGTAATTTTCATTTTTGGGTGAACTATCTTCACTATATTCTTCTTCATATAGATCTTTGACCCAAGCAATGCACGGTACGAGGTCCCCATTCCCCTCGACCTACCCGCCATGCCAGAGACAGAGGAAAACAACAGACTGTACACGGTTCAGATCAAGAACAAGCCTTTTGGGATCCAAGTCATCAGAAAGGACACAGAAGAAATCATGTGAGTAATACAGCTGAATTACTCTGGTAACATTAATAACATAAAGTCCATATAGTTTCATTTTTACTATATTTACCACAGTTTTAAATCTATAAAAGCAATAATAGCCTCAAACTAATGAAAGGAAGTCAGAATTGTTCTCGATGTTTTGTTGAAACTTATTATTTTCTCTAGATGGGACTCTGCTGTGCCAGGGTTCACATTCTCCGATCAGCTCCTTGAGATCTCCACACTCCTCCCCTCAAACTATGTCTATGGTTTTGGTGAAACAGAGCACCCCAGCTACAACCATGATCTCAGCTATCACAAATACGGCCTGTTTGCCAAAGACCAGCCTCCAGGGGTGAGTGGCACAACCACTGGTGATGTTTTATAAGCCTTCCTGTGTGATTTGCCATCTGCACATTACAATATCTGGACAACTGAAATTGCATCACAAACTCAAATCCGTTTCTCCCCATCTATAGTATAAGCTGAACAGTTATGGACTCCATCCCTTCTACATGGGTCTGGAGAAATCAAAAAATGCTCACGGCGTCCTCCTGCTCAACAGCAATGCCATGGGTGAGCAAACCACACACTCACTCGCCCAACTGGTGCTAAGTGGTCTTTTTTGGAGAATAAGACCAAGCTAAAACCAGCCTTAGATGGTTTGCTGGTCTAGTTGGCAGCTTGTTAATGGACAAAAGCAAAGACACTTTCAAAATGAATATATTACAGGCCAATTACTTATCAGTTATAAAAAGAACATGATTTAGTTAAAATATGATTCATTATAATTATTTTCTACAGTTTTGTGTAATATTGTCCATATAATTTAGGAAGAAGGTTAACATTTTATTACACTAAATTTGTACATGTGCATACAAATGTGCTTTTGAGAAATAATAAATTATATTTTGTATAGGTAGAAAGCCTTTTAAGAAATTTTGCATTGCACAATTATGTCCATAACAAATTAAGCTCTTCTACCCCCAATTCTCATTGCCATATTGTAAAAAAATAAAAATAAATGAGTTCTGTCAGGACCACTATCATCAAAGATGGCTGACAATTAGCATACAGTTTGGATTGGTGGTATGGTTCTGTTCTGGGCAATAACTCTCTGCGCTTCCATGCAGCCTAGCATAGATAAGAGCAGTGAGAGTAGCAATAATCCCCCAGGGTAAACAGAACAGAACAACATAAATGTATTGCAGATATAATTAAGGTTCAATAATTGAATATACATTTTAGAAATTAGTCTGATTCAAAGGAGAATCAGAAGGCTGAATCTTGACAGTATGGTTCTGTTCTGGGCAAACAGAGCCCAGAGCGCGATTATGACAGTAGAGCACACAGAATAGTTGCTGTTCCGTGCTCCGGTGTGGTTAGCGCTCACGCTACATGCGTACCGCACTCAAACCCAACTGTACCGTGCTCTGGCCCACCTCTTCCAACCGGGCCAGGGAAGGCTAAATGAACCATACCCGAGCACAGCATGGAGCGATCACACTAGTCAAATAAACCGGGCTTTGGGGGTCAAACGTGCTCTGGCACGGTTCAGATTGCCTAGTGTGAGTATAAGTCTGTCTTATAACTCATAGAGTCCATATAAATAATGAAGCAATGCTACCTCCGAATCAGGCACTTATGATCAATGCGGTGAATTCATGTGTTCAAGTTAACGACTTGATTGAATCGGAGGTGAGTACATTGGGAAAATTCCAGACTTCTAGTGATGATGGTGTTTTGCCTGCTGAATTCGCCATTTAATTAACTATCCTGTCTGTTCCAGTCTGTATAATTGCAGTGAACGGTGCCCCTGTTTCTGAATCCGAAAAAACAAAAGTATCCAACAATCGTAAAACTACTCCACACGGCTCCGGGGTGTTAATAAAGACCTTCTGAAGTGAAACGATGCGTTAGTGTGAGAAAAATATTGCTTCTTTAAACTTATGTCCAGCTTCTGGTCGCTCAAGCAGGTGTGTTCACAACAAGGCGTTCGAGCGTAAGACGTATGCGTAACGAAAGGTGCAACGTAAGATCTGGAAAGAAGACTGTAGTCTCGCGATAGTAAGGTCTGGAGAGAAGCCCTGAGGGTGAATAATTTTCATTTTTGGGTGAACTATATCTTTAAATCTTGGTTTCCAAACTTTAAAACATGAACATTTTTAAAGGTTTCCATCAACAAATTGCTTTTTTAAGCACCAGTAGCAAGGTCTGAGGTGTCTGTGAACATCTACAAACAATTTTACTTTTTTTATTTATAATTTCTTAAAACAGGGCTCAAAATCTCATTACCGCAACAGCCTGGAAAAATTACCATTATGAAAGCTAATACATTTTCACATTTTAAAAAGTTGAATATTAACAGTCCTGTACAATTACTTGAAACTATGAAATAATACATATTTTAAAATTAACATTTTTATTTGATTTTGACTTTTTTTTTCTGTCATTACGACAATGGCAATTACAATTGATCTAATGATTTTTATATTTTATATTCTTTATATATTATTGAAATCTGACATATTTTCAAAATGATGTGGTTAAACCCGAAAGAACATAATATATATTATTCACATGCATTTAAAATCAAAATACTGTTTTTCCATTTATTAAATCAACAAAATAAATACCTGTTGTGGTAATGATACCTAAGTTGTGGAAATTATAATTTTAGCAGAAAATGCAATAAAATACAAAAATAATTCATTCATATGTTAAAATTGCTATTTGAGCATATTTGTTTATATTAGTAAATTACATGTTTTATATTTGAAAAACTATTTTATGTATAAAAAACTATTGCACATATTGATATTTGGATTTAGGGATGAATTGTAACCTGTAACCCTAATAAATTGTGGACTTATAATCACAGAACTTCAATTTAGATTTTATGTAATATATTACCGTAAACTGTGTCTCATTTTGCTCTGGAATAGTAATGTTGTCTGCCATAAAAATCCACTAATTATTGCAGTTAAGAGACTGTATGTACAGGTGTAGAAAAGGAAGGAAAAGAAAAGAAAAGAAAAGAAAAGAAAAGAAAAGAAAAAAAGAAAGGAAAAATCTGAGGCGACGCATTGAGTCACAGGGATGATTTCATCCTTTTCTCTTTTTTTTCGTGCTTTGCTCTTTTAGATGTGACCTTCCTGCCTACTCCAGCTCTGACCTACCGCACCATCGGAGGAATCCTGGACTTCTACATGGTGATGGGACCCACTCCAGAAGCTGTGGTTCAGCAGTACACTGAGGTAGCCATTAGATTCTCTTAAGTCACTTGAATATTTGTTTTAAAATGCATTTGCATGAAATGTAAAATAATTTTCTCTTGGGTTTGTGCATTTTGTTTGACAGATGATCGGCCGCCCGGTTCTTCCAGCCTATTGGTCGCTTGGGTTCCAGCTTTGTCGTTATGGCTACTCCAACGATGCAGAGATCGCAGATCTTTACAGAGACATGAAAGCTGCTAAAATTCCTTATGTAAGCAATCTCATTATTTAATGTGCACCTATGTGTTTTTCAGTTTCAACATTTTTTTGATTTTTGACAGGCACACCATCAAATCGTGAAAATATTCCATAGAATTTTGATTTGGGCCTGTAAATAACCATGCTCCCCGCATCTGCAGAATTAATTGTTTCAAACCAAAGCATTGCTAAGTTTTCACTAAATTAATCGGTCACTTTGGAACTTTACATTTAGGTTCAATGATCATAATATTCAACTTTTGATTCCTCAAAGGATGTTCAATATGCAGACATTGACTATATGGAGAGGCAGATAGACTTTAAACTGGACAAAGTGAACTTCAAGGGACTGCCTGCTCTGGTGGACGACATGAGGGCTGAGGGAATGCGCTTCATCTTCATTTTGGTGCAAAAACTTTTCTATTACTTGGAAAAACTAAGTTGTTTCTATAAAATGGTAAAAGATGTTGTAATGAGCTTATACATATACATCGATGTACAGTATGCTGTTCTTATTCTGTCTAAAAACATGCAGTGAAATGTATTCTGTACCAAAACTACATGCTTTCCTTGTTTGTGCTCTTCAGGACCCGGCTATAGCAGCCAACGAGACAAAAGGCTCCTACCCTGCATTTGATACCGGGATTGAAAAAGACATTTTCATCAAATGGCCTCCTGAGCTCAGCAATGACATTGTGTGGGGAAAGGTATGACAAACACAAGAAGAACATACTGTTGTCATGAAATTTGCTTTGATTTTATCTGGTCACAAAAATGGATTATCAAATTTGATGAAACACATACAGTCATCATCTTTCGTGTCTTTATTGAACATACCTGTTAAACATACAAAGTAATGGTGGAAAAAGTAAGTGAAACACTAGGCTTCTGCTGTCACTAAATGCCAATTTGAGTCAGGTTTTAGCAAACCAGGAGTCCAATCAATGAAACGAGAATAAAGGTGTGGTTTAGAGCTAAACTGACTTACATAAACACCCAAACCGTGTCAGTATGTATTCACAAGCAGCATTGGCTGATGTGAGCCATGCTTTGCGAAAAGAGATCTCAGAAGACCTACGATCAAGAGCTGTTGATATGCATGTAGTTGGAAAGTGTTACAGAGTAATCTCAAAGACTTTGAGTGAGTGACTGAGAAGACTTTATTAATCCCGAAAGGGAAACTGGTTTGCCACCAACTTAAAACATACAGCCAACAAGCACACCACACAGCTAACACACATAAATAAATAATCCAACATTTAAAAACTATGAAAACATGATTAAGAGACCAATAAGACATGATTATAACATCATACAGTCACACAACTCAGAAATGCAAGGCAAAGAACAGACAGTTCAACAGTTTGACAATCAACATTGTTAATTAAAATATCTAACCGCTGCAGGAACAAAAGTCCTTCTCAATCGCTCACTGGAGCACCGAGGCATAATTAAACGCTCGCTGAAAGAGCTTCTGAGTCCATTAAAAACACTGTGTAGTGGATGGCCTTCAAAAAACATAACAATTTTTAATTTCGACCTCATCCTCTTCTCCACAATGACCTCAAGTGAGTCTGGGATAAGACCAATAACTGAACCAGCTCTCTTGATCAGCTTTAGATATTCATCAGTCCACAGTTAGACAAATTGTCTATAAATGGAGACGATATGGTGCTGTTAATACTCTCCATAGAAGTGAACACCCAGCCAATGCTCCAAAGGCTCAACACAGAAGGCTCAATGAGGTGAAAAAGGACCCTAGAGTAACAGGGATTTGGGGCTACTTCCTCTGGACCTGGACTGCTTATGATTGTAAAGGGGAAAATTAATTCCCAAGTTTATCAGGATATCCTACAGGATAATCTCAATGTGGCTGTAAAGCTCAGAAGAAGCTGGGTGATACAGCAGGATGATGACCCTAAGCATCAAAGTAAATCTACTACAGAATGGCTTCGAACACATAAAGTTCACCTTTTGGAGTCAAAGCCCAGACCTCAACCCAATAGAGAATCTGTGGAATGACCTCAAGAGAGCCATCCACAGACGTCTTAAAGGGTTAGTTCAGCCAAAAATGAAAATTATGTCATTAATGACTCACCCTCATGTCGTTCCAAACCCGTAAGACCTCCATTCATCTTCGGAACACAGTTTAAGATATTTTAGATTTAGTCCAAGAGCTTTCTGTCCCTCCTTTGAAAATGTACGTACGGTATACTGTCCATGTCCAGAAAAGTAATAAAAAACATCATCAAAGTAGTCCATGTGACATCAGAGGGTCCGTTAGAATTTTTTTAAGCATCAAATACATTTTTCAACAAAAATAACAAAAATTAATACTTTATTCAGCATTTTCTTCTCTTTGTGAACACGTTCACAAAACTGCAGTGACGCTGCTGACGTACCACGCTGCTGACGTGTTATCTTTGTTATTGGGCGCACCAGAAAACACGTCAGCAGCGTTGTACATCAGCGCCATCATAGAAATATTGTTTGTTGCTATTTGTGACTTTTGTGAAGATCAGATCACATTTCATGACCAATTTAAGCAGAAAACCAGGAAACAAGCAGGACTTGAACCCGGGTCCCTAGCATGGGTGGCAGGCATGTTAACAAAGACACTAATGGCCACAGAGTCTAGCATGCCTCTTGATACCAAGGAAGTGAGGTTTACCTACACTGCTCACACTGGCTGGCCTCTGTTACACTCAACCTACTCCAAGCGGGATTCGAACCGCGGTCTTTGGAGTCCTTGTTAGCGTTCCCACCTCCCATGCTGGTGACCAGGGTTCGATTTCTGCTCAGAGCTGGGTGGTTCGGACCAGAGGGGTTTCATTTGCTGTTGCTTTTACATAAAACTGAGTTTTTAAATTAGGGGTTCAAGTGCGTAGCGCCAGCACCCTATTGTAACTGTTAGATTAAATGGAGGGGGAGGGGGGCACTATAATGCCTATAGCTCATCAACGGAATGATATTTTCACCAAACTTGGCATACATGCATAAGAGCTCATTCTGTGGTCGCACGAAAACTGATGTGGCGACTGGCCACTTGGTGGTGCTATAACATGGAAAATAAAATAAAAATGGCTTAAACCCGCGCAATGTATTTCATGCACCCACAACGTTCATATTGCATGGTAGAACTCATTCTGAGCAACTTGTCAATTGAGCCTTCATCAAACATGGGAGATTATTTCAAAAATCCGCTTTAGTGAACTAGTCCTAGGCTTTTGGCTCAACCTCGATAACTGTTTCCTTTGTACATTATTGGTTGTCGTTCCTCTATATGACATACGTGTTTACATAGTTGCTAAAGAAAGCACATTACTTTTTTTTCACATTGTTTAATTTTTTTTTAAGCAATGTGAAAAAAGTAATGTGCTTGAACTCCGATAATTGCTGTTTGCAACTATATTTATTCTTTTTATTTTAATATCATGATACCAATTTCCAATTCTCTCAAACAGGATAGATGTTTTATAGTGAAACAAACCAAATGATACCACAAAACAGCACTGAATTTATCAGATTTATTGCTAATACTTTGTCCTGCTCTTTGTGATGTTGTTTTTCCCCCAAAACTGATGTTACTTCTTAGAAGATGATGTCATTATGTTTTTGTATGATGCATTCCGCAAGTCCTAAACTGGAAAAAAACACTGAAAACACATATTTCAGTGAGATGTTTCATTTGATGTCATCTGTAGGCTGGTGATGAATGAATCAGAATTCTATTGACTGAATTGTATTCAGAATTCAGAGTTCCGAGTTAAATGAAGTCAAAGCGGGAAACTTCATCTGGAATGCAACATTAGTCGAAGAGATTTGGTGATTTGTTTGGAGCATTTTGATTAGAAAACCTGATGTTTTAAGACGTATACGGTATCACGAGGACATGTACTGAAAGCTGGAATGATCCTTTAATTTTAGCCGAAAGCACTGATTTTAGCTGTTGTTTCTGTGTGTTGTAGGTGTGGCCTGATTATCCCAATATTACTGTGGACAATTCTTTGGACTGGGATACTCAAGTAGAGGTATCAGCTTCTCTCTTGTTCTGTTTCATTATCGTTCTCTATATGTCGCTTTCTTTTTTTTCAGTCTCTCTTTAATCAGAGAACCGTTCACCTTTTCTCTTGTTCTCCTATATATCATCAGTAGAGTGGGCTATAATTGCAAATGCAGTCAAGAGAAATAATTGTTGATAATATCAACCAATTAGCATGCAAAACACACACCATCAGCCAATAAGCACATACTAGTACTATGCTATATGACCCACTGCATGTAGTAAACCAACAACACATAAGAAGTGAATCAGCACATTACTATTTAAATGGATAATAAACAAGTAATATCCAATATTCACCTTGTCTAATCTAATGTCTCTTTCGTTTAAACTTTCAGCTATTTAGAGCTTTTGTGGCGTTCCCTGATTTCTTCAAGAACAGTACAGCAGAGTGGTGGACACAGCAAATTAAAGACTTTTACAACAACGTCATTAAGTTTGATGGACTTTGGATTGTGAGTGCTTTGTTTTTGTAATTTTTCATGTTGGAATGAAAAGTAAAGCAATTTCATGAACTAGATACAAAAGTTAGTCAAGACAGACTATGAAGTTGGCTTGAGAAACCCAGACCAGAAAGTTTGAAACAAGTTTTTTAAAGCTCGAAGTTTGAAGGTTTTAAGTTCAAAGTAGTTTAAATTTGGAATGTTAGTTTTAAAGTTTTATGAAAAAAAAAAGTCAGATGGAGTTTTAAGAGTCTTGACTCATTTGAACATTCCATCAATTTAAGTCATTGGGATTTTTTTATGATTTTAATCTTCATTTTATGTTGGATCAGTTTGAAAAGACATGCCAACAAACTTCAGAATAGTCTGAATGTCTGACCCGAGTTTAGTGACTCTAGCTTTAAAGCTCTAGGAGAAGATAGTGTTTAGAATTTTAGTCTCAGAAGAAGTAGTAGTTCAAATAGCATTACAGTAAATTGGCTTTCTCAAGCCAACTTAATAAAAATTGTATACGATGTTCTTTGAGGACATCTGTGCCAGTACACTCCATTGTTGCTTCTAAAACAACACATTTAATTCTAACCATTACAATTACATACCTCTAAAACTGAGGAAAATTACAGATTCATAAGAATGTTGTTGAAATCCCAACAAGGACTTTGATTCAGGAATACATCTTACTTGACAAAGTCATGGTGAGCTGTCCAAGAACAAGTGAAGACTTATACGGTCATCAGATGCAAAATGCACCTTTACATGTTGTTTGAACAAATGTGTGTTGGCAGTGTGTGTACACAACCACCCTATTAATGTAAAAAATTCACCCAGTGTTTTTTCTTTTTTTTTTTATCTATTAAAATCATTACCCCTTTCTTAAATCAAGCCATTCTCAGCTTCTTGTCTGTGTGACATCACACAGACAGGCCCCTCCCACGATAGTTTGATTGACAGTAGCGTTTCAGCACAGACTGGACTTGCGTCTTACCTTAGACCCGCCCTGAGTGACTGTCATGAGTCCAGCATTGTTTCACCGCCAGAGCAGATGTAGACAAGAATGACTCCTGAGTGACTGAGGTGTTCTTCTGTTGTTGGATGTAATAATCAACACAACAGTCGTTATTTACTCCTGACATGTGAAGACGCAGTGCATTACATTTGTTTTTGAAGAGAATGCGCCCCCGATCTACATAAATGTGTCTATGTTCGCACGAATCATTTGTGATCCAGCTTCACCTACAGAAGTCGTCAGTATAAGGTTTTTTAATGAATCTTTGCAAATCGCCTTTTCTAATAATGTGCTAATTAGTTTCACGATAAATGTGGCTAAAGTAAACAGTCCCTCAAGTAGTGGCTCAGAAGAGAGGGGTGGGGTCAGCAGAGGCCATTTGCATTTTAAATGCAAGAAAACAGCTTGCTCTGAAAAGAGCTGTTTTTGACAGGGTAAAGGGTGTTGTTTTACTCTACCGTTGAGAAATTTTAACCAAAGTATGTTACAGACTTTTCAGTAAGACCCTAAAGAATCATATCAACTTGTGGAAAATGGGCCTCTGATGACCCCTTTAACAAAGCCACACCTAATTTTTATTCTCGTTTGCATATCACCACTGTTTTTTTTCCCTTTGGATTTATTGGATAACAACACTGTCACTGTGTTTTTCTTTCTGGGACATGAATGAGCCGGCCAGTTTCGTGCATGGCACCGTCGGAGAGAAATGTCTAGGGGATGCCGCTTTGGAAAACCCTCCATACATGCCCCGTGAGTTCTTATGAGTGTGTCCTGTAATGTGTACTTGGCAACAGATATTTTACAACACAGTGGTCAGAATTTACTGGGCTTGCCCCCAACTAAAGATTTGTCTAGTCGACCGGTGGCAGGGTTGCCAGACTTTCACAACAAAACCTAGCAAATCGCTACTCAAAATTAGGCCATTCACATTTCAGAGGCCAGATATCACTTTATTGGGGTTTCTTCAGCCTGGGAACATGAAAAACAACCCATAGCAACAGTGTTAAAGTAGCTTAATTTGGCAATACTGACTGGTAGTCATTCAGTTAAGCCACTAGTTGACTAGTAAATACTGGAGGAGGGAACTAAACCATAATAAGCCTTTAATATATAGCCTTTTCCACGCTCAAGTGCATGCATAAAGTTTGATGCAAAGCATTGGCAAACGTAATGACTATGAATGTGTCAGAGAACATAGCAAGGAGTTTTTCTAATTATTTTATAATCAGAGAGCATTTGTTTTAGACATTTCAAGGTTTCTGTAGATAAATTTCTCATGTCTGAATTTTGGCTCATTTTTGTGATGCGCTCCAGGTCACAAAGACAGAGACAGCAGAAAGCGCATCCTGTTTGTTTACTTTATTTTCCAAAAGATTTAGTTGATATTAAGAGTATACAGAAATAAAAAAACTTAAAAATGTGCCTAATAATGCACATTTATCTAGGTTAATGTCAGAGCGAGTGGCCATGTAAAGTTGCTACTACTTGGTAGAATTACTTGCATATAGCACTGTAGCACCTTGGGTATCCCGAGTTCAGATCCCGTTCCCCTCTCTCAATCCCACTTCACTTACTGTTGCTCCTTACTGTTCAATAATAATAAATGATAAAGAACACCAAAAGTTGCTACTTATTACGTTTCAATATTAAATTATAAGCCATATTTGAGGTCGATGAATGATAGACAAGCATTTGGATTTGAAGCCTCTTCTCATTGACTATTAAGGTGGCAGCCCTAACATTTGCACCTGTATTTAGCACCTTCTTTCCAAAATGAACCTTCCCTACGTATTTGTGTGTGACCTTTTCCCAGCTCTGGAGTCTATGTACAGAGGCCTGAACCATAAGACTTTATGCATGAACAGTGAGCAGATCCTGGCTGACGGCACACGCGTCAAGCATTATGATGTCCACAACTTATATGGCTGGTCTCACACGAAACCTACTTATGAGTGAGTTTTCTAGTCCTCCATATTCACTTGTATATTTATTTCTCAGTTGTTCTGGAATGAGTTTTAATTGTTATGTGTGTTTCACAGTGCTTTGCTTAGTGCCACTGGAAAGAGAGGTGTCGTAATTACCCGTTCAACATATCCGTCTAGTGGTCGCTGGGCAGGACATTGGCTGGGAGACAACTACTCCGCCTGGGACCAGCTTCTCAAGTCCATCATAGGTATGATGGAGCTTATTATTTGGTGGTTTTCGAAAGATAAGCTTTGCTATTGCTTATATTTAGCACTCAATGTTGTCAGTATTCACTAAATTCACTAAAGCAGCACATTATAATGATTTCTGAAGGATTATGTGACACTGAACACTGGAGTAATGATGCTGAAAATTCAGCTTTTGAATAAATAATTCATCCTCCTTCATTAAATCATGGTGTATTTTGTTGGACAGCTACTGTATCTACTATACAGTTCAGTGTATAAACTGAACATCTGTTGATATGAAAACCAAACTCCCTCCTTTTCATTCTTTCAGGGATGATGGAGTTCAGCATATTTGGCATCCCTTACGTAAGTGTCTCTCTCATCCTGCCCCAGCACTTGCTGCTGATTTTTATTTGTGCTTTAGTTCAGTTGGGTGCATCCCAGCTAAAAGATTTTGGTTCCCAGAATGTTATTTTTTTGGTTTGTTTTTGGTTAGCCAGAAGAGTTTTCTCACAGAATGTTATCGTAACATTATCAAAACATTAGTATAACGTTGTCAGAACATTAGGTTTTTTTTTTTAAACATAACTATATTTATATTAATCTCCATATCTCAAAACATTAGTATAACGTTGTCAGAACATTAGGTTTTTTTTTTTAAGTTTCGGAGTTGGCTCTTGTGGTCCAGTTTTCACAGAGATCTATAGTTATATTTCTCTCTATGTCTTCTTTTTCTCTTCTGACTCTCCCTTTCCACGTGTATTCCAGACCGGTGCTGATATCTGTGGCTTCTTTAACCATGCCCAATACGAGATGTGCCTGCGTTGGATGCAGCTTGGAGCGTTTTACCCGTTCTCCAGAAACCATAACAGCATTAACATGCCAGTAAGAACACTCTTGGCACCTTTTTATGGACAGATTTAAGATTTCTGGACCAGCGTTTAAGGGATAGTTCACCCAAAAATGAAAATTCTGTCATCACCATTACCAAACCTGTATACATTTCTTTGTAAAGGAAGATGTTTTAAGATTTTCTTCAGAAGTGCTGAATGAATGTAATCTGAGAAGTTTTTGTGCCTTATCTCAGAGGCAGGATCCTGTGGCCTGGGGACCGGAGTTTGCTGCTATCTCTCGTGATGTCCTGAATATTCGCTACACCCTCCTGCCGTATTTGTACACACTGATGTACGAAGCTCACGCTCACGGAAACACTGTGGTCAGACCTCTGCTTCATGAGTGAGTGTCCTCCAGTACTCATGTTTTGTAGTTTTCATAGCGGTGTGATATGGCTGTATGTCAGCACGGCTGTAGGCCGAATGCCACAGGTAATCACAGCATGCTGATATACAGTTATGAGTGTGATATTGCTTTTATACAACACTTAGACGGCACGAGTGTGTAAGTAAATTCAGTGTCAGTAAAAACCCTGTTTTCCAGCACAACTACTTCTTTCTGCCACGGATTTAAATACAAATTTAAAATTTTTACAAAACCTCTACTAAACCAATTCTAATAATTCTAAAACATCACTTTAGAACTAGTAACGAAGGAATATTGAGTCGCTCCATTGACGATCACTGTATTATGTACAGTATTATGAGAGAGAGAGCGCGAGTATTACCTGCATCTGATACAACATTCATTCACATTAATTCATGCAAATTACCTATATAAAACAAAATTTATTGAACAACAATATTTAAATGAACAGAACAGCCATCATAAAGACCAATAGGAAATAAACACAAGCAAACAATTCAGTTAGACGTACAAAAGCAGTGCTCTAGTACAGGATTAATACAAATTTATTAAAGTTAACATGGCCCCTAATCCAAATCTGTTTGCTCTGGAGCAGGTAATAGATTAATAAGAGCAAAGATTGCCTCTTTCCTACATCCAAAATGAATTATAGCTCACGTTTAGGCTCAGCCTCAGACGTCACGCCCACAGACTGCTGGCTGAACACTTCAGGAGTCTCTAAGTCTTCATCTGATTGGTTGAATTCAACAGGATTTCCAGGAAATCTGTGCATGTCTCGACCTTAAATAATATATAATAATAATAATAATAAATATTTGTCGTGGCACCAAATCCCTCATGAAAGAAGAAAGCCATCGTGTTTACAAATGTGACAATAAGCGTGTGTCAGGATCAACTAAATGCTGAATTTTCAAAAGTATGTGAATTGTGTAAAGCTTGCAGCATGAACGCTTTCAAAATATGTCCAAGTGTATTTGCACACAGGTCTGTTATCGTAGAAACATCGTCTTTACATTTCCATGCCCCTTAACATGACGCTGAACAAAACGATTTGTGATTGGTTGCTTTGCTTGTCAGTCAGAGGGTCTTTTGGCGAGCTTGGCCAATGAAAGCTGTGATTGAGTCTTGACCTTCCGCCGTCAGTCTGAGGGTCTGGCTAAACGAGACTGGCTCACGTTTAACTACTATAAAAGCCAGCGGACAATTCCCCAAGCACTGGCCGTGATGACGCTGTTCCCAACGAGTGCTGAATAGGCCTGTCGCAATAATTAATATATCAAATTATTGCACAATATACCTACATGAACACAACAATTTCACCTGTGTCTTTTGCAGCTGCTCGTACATAACGTGGTGTAGTCATGAGGCGTACATAACGTGTGTGTTGCAGTCACAAAAAAAAAAAAATGCTAGTTTTCTACAAAAAAAAAAAAAAAAAAAGGTTTCATCTGCAGATATGGCCAAGTTTAGGGATCCGTGCCTTTGTGCATACAGACAGTGCACCTTCTGGTCTTCTTCAATTGCTGCGGGCTGCTGATGTTTTTGATCTGGATATAACTATGACTTAAACATCAGATAAAAACAGTAATCATTTTCTTAAACAGATTTGTGGGCCTTTTAGGATACCCCCAGTTAAAAGTTTTTGGAATTCCTGCTTCCAGGACATTAACTGAGAAGAGGCTTTTATGGTCCCCAGGAGATACTGTGTCATCAATAAGATTCATGAGGTTTCATTTAAAATGATTCACTGTATGAGGTTATAAAAAGATTTAAGAAGGATATTGATTGAACAATGAAAGTATTTGTACTAAATTATTCTGGTTTGATTTTAAGGTCTTTTTAAGGTACAGATAACAAACAAACATACCATTAAGAGCCGTGCTTGCACAGGTTCTGCGCGATCCTCTTCATTAATATTCTCTGCATCTCAACTGGGCTCACAATGATAAGCAATATAGACAACACCATTGTTTACAATACAACCAGAGCACATTCTGAGCTTGAGGGGCGGGATGTTCAGGCGCGCTCTAGAGGTGGTTTAGCCAATCACAACACACTGAGCCAGCTGACCAATCTCAGCCCATCGCGTATTTCTGAGGGAGGGGCTTCATAAAAACAGGAAATAATCGAGCCATTTGTCAGAGAAGGGACAGAGCGGTGTGGAATAAAGGTGAATGATGTGAAAAATAATGCGTTTTTTAAAAAACGAAGCATGACCACATGTTATACTGCACCCCATAAACACAATCAAGCCTAGACAAAAACAGTCGACCACCCTTTTAAATCTGAGCTCTCTCAGTATCTTAAAGTGACGGAAGGACACTAAAGCAAACACTAAAGCAAAAAATTGTTGTAAAGCTTTGAAATTGTATTGTAGGTTTGTCACAGATGAAAACACATGGAGCATCGACAGGCAGTTCCTCTGGGGTCCCGCGCTTCTCGTCACAGCTGCTTTGGACCCGGTAAGAACACAAAAACAGCTCCTCTATGTTCACGCTATGAGAAACAGTGTCCAGTATTAAAGTTTCAGTTTTGAGGAGGGTGACCCTGAAGTGACCCACGTGCACAGATGGATTCAGTTACAAATTCATATTTATTTTATTAACATTAAAATAAGTAATATCAATTATATTGTTTAATAATATTATATACATAATATACACAGTGTAGCCAATATATAAATATTATTTATAATTTTAATATTCATTTATTATTTCAGTAAAAAATATGGATGGATTTCAATGAACTTATGTAAATACATCATTGTTTATTAATATAATATAATTCATTCATTTACATATGACTTATTTTAATTTTAAAATGATTGTTTGAAATATGTATTTTAATGTAATAATATTATTATTAATATTATATATTTTATATATTTTTTTTCATTAATTTGTCTTTTATTAAGTCACACACTCTCATAGGGCTGTGTTCAGTCAGTATGGAGAGGTCAGGTGTTTTTATTACTGTTGTTTGTCTTGTTGTTTATTAATTTGTCATTGATTTTGTATTGTGAAGGCGTAACTGTGGTCAGGGGGTACGTGCCAAACGCCCGCTGGTACGACTACTACACGGTAAGCATTTTATCAGCATGCAAGTAAGCATCTCTACTAGCAAGCATCCAAATCTAGCGAGATCTTGAAGAACCAGTCGTAATGCAGCCGGCTTCCAAACATATTCAACCTGCCATACTGTGTCCTCTGTATATTGGGTTCTCTTATCTGCTGGTATGTGATTCATCTCCTAGGGTGCAGTTGTTGGAGTGCGAGGACAGTTCATGAATATGGATACACCGTTATCGAAAATTAACCTGCACGTGAGAGGAGGCCACGTCCTGCCCTGGCAGAAACCAGAGAACAACACACACTACAGGTGCATCTTTATAAAGACTTGAGGCAGTTTTTCTGTAGTTGCATAGGTTTTCTTTTATATGTCCACATTAGGGCTGTATGACCAATCAGAGCAGAGTAGACCAATCACAACAGACTGAGAATCTAACCAATCAGAGCAGAGTAGACCAATCACAGCAGACTGAGCCTCTGACCAATCAGAGCAGAGTAGGCCAATCACAGCAGACTGAGCCTCTGACCAATCAGAGCAGAGTAGGCCAATCACAGCAGGCTGAGCCTCTGACCAATCAGAGCAGAGTAGGCCAATCACAGCAGACTGAGCCTCTGACCAATCAGAGCAGAGTAGGCCAATCACAGCAGACTGAGCCTCTGACCGGTCAGAGCAGAGTAGACCATCACAGTAGACTGAGCCTCTGACCGGTCAGAGCAGAGTAGACCAATCACAGCAGACCAATCAAGAGCAGAGTAGAACCTGAGCCTCTGACCAATCAGAGCAGAGTAGACCAATCACAGCAGACTGAGCCTCTGACCGGTCAGAGCAGAGTAGGCCAATCACAGCAGACTGAGCCTCTGACCGGTCAGAGCAGAGTAGACCAATCACAGCAGACTGAGCCTCTGACCAATCAGAGCAGAGTAGGCCAATCACAGCAGACTGAGCCTCTGACCAATCAGAGCAGAGTAGACCAATCACAGCAGACTGAGCCTCTGACCAATTATTCAGACACTGTGAGTGAGGTGATGTTGCAATGGATATTTTACATTTACATTTAGTCATTTAGCAGATACATTTATCCAAAGTGACTTACAAATGAGGACAATGGAAGTAATTAAAATCAACAAAAGATAAATGAAATACAAGTGCTATAACAAGTCTCATTTAGCCTAATGCAGTGTATGTATGAAGGTTTTTTTTATTATATAATAAAAAGAAAACAGAATAGAAAAAGAATAGAGCAAGCTAGCATTAGAGGCCTTTTTTGCTTTTGTTAATTGTATAATAAAATGAAAAGAAATAGACAGAATACAAAAAGAATGGAGAAGCTAGTGTTAGTTTGTTTTCTTTTTTTCTTTTCTTTTTTTTAAGAAAACAAGCAGTTAGTAAAATAATAGAGGGCATATTATGAGAAAATTTAAGTTTTCAAAATTAGGAATCTTTAAAATATGATAATAAAATCTTTTAAATGTAGGTAGATGTCACAACACTGATGTAATGTTACCCATTTTTTTTCTTCTCATAGTCGTCTGAATCCTCTGGGTCTTCTTGTTGCTCTTGATGATGGAGGTTCAGCACATGGATCCTTGTTCTGGGATGATGGAGAGGGAATTGGTAGGTTATGTATGTTTGTATCTATGTGTGTGCAGGAATGGCAATCGTGAGGAATTTAATGGTTTTGATTTAACTTGATGATCACAATTCCACTAGCTGTTTATTTCACCCAAACTCACTGGACAAACGTGCATCTGGCAACAGTGCTTTCAAAATGAAATGTTCAGTGAATGGCGCTAAAAGCACATGCAGTTTCATCCCAAACAGATAATTGTGAATCTGGCAATGTTTTATTACGTTGGTTGGTGGTTGTTGTAAAAGGCTAGTGCTCGATCATATCTGAAAATGCTGTACAAGCAGCACTAAGCTCGACGCTTAACCTAGTTGATAATGTTAACATTTTTCACTTTACTATGTGCTCTACTGAACAAACTTTTTACATCAGAAAAGCTGTATATATGGAGCTGGTCATGTGATGCAGATGTCAAAATGTATTAGTTCACAATATTACGTTTTTGGAGATTTGCAATAAAAAATGTAGGCATGTGTGTTGTTTTTTTTTTTTTTTTTTTTTTTAAAGCGACTTGGTTTTATTACTTTTTACATAATTTCATGTTAGGTTTTATCAGCATTGCAAACAATAAAACGGTATTCTGAATATGTATCTATATATTATTTTCTTTATTTTTTTTTATGTAAATCATTCTAAAATCAAAGTCACTGTATCACAATTTTTGTTAAATCGTTCTCTGCTGTTCTTCTCTTAATCTTCTGTTCTTGTTTCTCCTTACAGATACTGTTGAGAATAAGCGTTTCCTCTTGACCTCTTTCTCTGTGTCTTCGGTACGTTAATGTGTTTTGAAGAAAGCTGTGTGTGCAGTTCTTTCAGATTTATTTGGATTGTGTTCATTTAATCCAAGAATGTCCATCTCACTTTAGAAACATTTCTTCTCTATTTATATACATTTCCCCACAAAAAATGCATTACTGTCAAATGTTTTCATTTGCAGTAGGAGTTTTGCTCATACTGTAAATATGCATGTATGTATAGTGTTGTGTAACAGCTGTCTTGTGTGATTATATCTGTAGGGTGTTCTTACCAGCTCAGTTCTCACAGATGGTCTGTCTGAGGCTGACAGGTTGACCCTGGGGCTCGTGAAGGTGTGGGGTGTGTCAGCGCCCGTCACTCAAGTTATCATCAAAGTGAATGGAAAGCCTGATGCCAAACTGGAATTCAAGTATAACGCTGAGGTGAGATACTTCATGCTAACATGTACTTTACTTTGATACTGTCATCAAAGCAATGTTTCCACCACTAAATACAAAAAGATAATTGTTACCTTTTTTATCTCAGAATTGCATGATATAAACTTTTTAGTTTATAGACTTTTTACTGAGAATTGTGAGATATAAACACAATTGCGAGTTATAAAGTCAGAATTCCGTGATATAAAATCGCAATTGTGTATTAGAAAGTTTGACTTTGTAAGACACAATGGTGAATTATAAATTCAGAATTGTGAGATATAAACCCACAATTCTGAGAAAAAAAGTTGTTCCTCAGAATTGGACTTTATATCTCACAATTCTGAGAAAAGAAAAAGTCAGAACTGTGAGATATAAACTCGCAACTGCAAGAATTTTGAGCAAGTAGACAGAATTGTGATTTTTAATCTATAACTCACAACTGTGAGTTTCTGTCTTGCAAATACTGAGAGAAAAATAAACGTATTGCAAGTTTTAAAGTTAGAAATGTGTGATTAAGTACAATTGATAGTAATAAAGTCAGAATTGCAAAATATAAACTCTAATCTAATTAATAATTGTCTAATAAATTTTAAATTGTTTATGTATTTGCCAAATTAAGTTATTGATGTTGAGTTTTAATTTTTAAATCTACATTTATAATTGAGTGGATCTCATGAAAATGCCCTTGTCATATTTTAACCCAAAAACAATACAAGAAATATAAAAATATATTTTAAAAAGATAAAATTCAAATTTTAAAATTTAAATCTTCATATTTTAAGCAATATAAATAAGCCTTTATAAATTATTATGTATTTAAATTGAAAACGATTTATACATCATGGAACTATCTGTTTTTTTTATTATTATTTGCCATTTTTAAATATTTTTACATATTTTAATATTTTAATTTAAATTATTTTCATGACACACACAAAAAAGTTGAACCTTGTTTAACTTACAAAAAAAAAGTTGAAAATTGCCTAAATGATTTTGAGTTAAAATAATGTAAAAGCATGTTGTTATAAGTTATTGAACATATCAGTTTTGGAAATGATTTATGCTGTGTCTTCTCTTTATCTCCCTCAGGTTCAGGAGCTGCAGTTTGATGCAACATCACAATCTCACACCATCGAGAAGCCTTTCACAATCACCTGGAACACAGCTTAGACTTGGACATGAATCAGTGGAAACAGGCTTAAACAGACTAATCATTTACTGATTATTTACTTTATTTACCAATGTTCAATCAACTAGTAATTTGTTTTGCTGCAATAAAACTGCAATAAAGTGATTTAAACCACATTAAGTCTGTGACTGATTGGATATTTTATGGTCATATTTGATTTAATCTATGATGAAATGTTTTGTTTCTTTCCTGCATGCACAAATGCAAAGAAGACATCACTTAACAGTCAGGCACATTAAACATCATTCTGTTTCATATAAATCAAAAACACACAGAGACTGTTGTCTTGCTGTAACTAGGGCCCTGTGATTTCCGTGATGTGGAAAACATGGATGGAATCGCGGGATCCGGTCATAAAAACATAATTTACAATTTAACGCGGAATGTCACAAAATTTGTCAAATTTTGAATGAATTTATCAAAAGTAGGTCATTACACTTAAATTAGATCACGATATGTACTCGTATCTGTAAATATTAAGCCGAAAAAGTCCATTTAAATATGAATCCTGCATATTCTGCGTGTCTCTGTTAATGAATGGTACAGACGCGCGGCTTCATTTATTACACACATACTGAAGCACGCGTGACACTCACGCTGATTTCAGCTTCCAGAACTACTCTGAGAGTGACTTCATGTGAATTTGACCATTTGATTTGAGTAAAACTAGTGTCATATCACAAAAACAGAACTGTAAAGGTATTCATGGCAACCCGTAAAAATAAAAGTTGGTTTAATTTAAAGACAAGTATTTGCCAGAAATGTATTACCATTGTTCAGCAGAATGTAGATAGCCTACTACTACTACTACTAAAAAGAAACAAACATTATTTTATTTTTTTTAAGGAATAATCACACAACTTTTCTTCCACCATTTAATAATAATAATAAATAAAAAAAATACAAAAAATAAAGTATAAATAAATTAAAATAATAAAAATACAAATTAAAACCAAAAAAAAATAAAATACACAACAGAATTTCTGAGAGAAATTTTATAGCCTTTTATAAACATAATTAAATAAAAAATAAACATAAATAAAAAACTTTTATAAGGCTATTTTAAGAAAAAATGAATAAATTAAGTTGTTTTTATGCATTTAAATAATTAGACATGCTAAAACACAGAATTAGGTTACAATAAAACATATGGTGAAATAAAACATTTTATAGGGCCCTAAACATGTAATTTTTGTTAATCTTCTAATAAATTGATGTGAAAATGTATGTTTCATTATTTTAATTAATAAGACATGCTTTTTGATTAATAAAATATAACCATTAAAAAGGAGTCAAGAAAAATGTAAAAAAAAAAAAAAAAAAAAAACGGAATCCAGAAACGGAATTCCATTTTTAAGCGGAAATGGAATTCGGAAAAAAATAAAAATGAATTTGGGAAAAAATAAAACGGATTTCATAGGGCCCTATATAACCAACCCTGTATGCTGGAGTACATTAGAGAAAACGTTTAAATAACAGATGACAGATGCTGATCCAAAACACTTATGCTTTGTTTTCATTCAGGTTCCTATTTACAGTTGGGCGGTTGATGAAATAAGGAAAAAATGAGAGTTTCAAAGAATAATGTGTGGTTTTATTATCAATGATCAACTTTCTAAGTATGTCTTAATTTAACCGTGCAAATTTAAGAGAAATATGGAAATGTTTTACAGCTTTTATGAAGCTTTGTTAATAGTTAATAAAAATACAATTGTTCATTGAAGGGCTGTGAAATAAATTGTAATTGAGTTTCAATTTCAGATTTGGCTTCCAAATATTCTGAAAACCAGATGATCAAGATAAAATGATTATTGTGCTGCTGCCGCCTTCCATCCAGCACAACTCCCTTTCTTTCACAGCTGTGCGCTTCTTTTCCTCCCTAAAGTCTGCTACAGACTGTGTGATTTAAGAAATCCTGTAAGATCAATACAAATCACACTGTGTGACATTAGCTGCATCTTAATTCAAAGGCTCCATCCTTTAAAGGCCGAATGCTTCACCATGGCATGACTAATTCTATCCCAATTCGAAGGCTCCTTCAAATGCCGCCTTGAAATGTGTCCTTCCAGCCAACGCTGACCTGTGATCCACCAGTGTTTGAAATGCTCCATGTTTTCAGGAACCAATCTTGGGGAGAATGCACTTCTACATTAAAGCAGACTATATTCTGATTGGCTGGCAGTGTGTTTATAGTTTAACAGCGTGAAAAAAACTTCAATCCAAGATGTTGTTTCTTAGGACCATTGTGGTTGTAATGAGGACTCTTATTATTTTATATTAAGATCTTATTTGTTGTCATTATTGTCCTTGGTGTGAACGGGCCTTGTGGTGGCTTCTGCCATGTCTATGAAGAATCACTCTCGAAGTCTTGGGGTTTTGATGCCAGAATTTAGATTTTATTCTCAAGAGACAATAAATCCAAAAAAGCGCTGCAGAACAGTCTCTCAAGTCTGTGTCAGTTATCTATTTTATACAGTGCTTCCCGAAGGTGTGCCCATGGTCAATACATTTCAAACATATGGTTCTGTTTATCAAATTGTTTACCTTTTTTGGCTGTGTCTCTAGCATGCTTTTAGGATGCAGAATTTATTTATGTGAAACGAGGAGGCCTAATCATATATTTTGTCTAGTCAGTTGAGTAGTCAGCTACGGAACAGGACCATCTCCTCCGAAACAGGACCATCTCCTCCTGAGTAGTCAGCTACGGAACAGTCAAGTCAAGTCAAGTCAAGTCATCACTAAACATACAACTCAATAAAAAAAAAATCATCTTTATTTATATAGCGCTTTAAACAAAAAAGATTGCGTCAAAGCAACTGAACAACATTAATTAGGAAAACAGTGTGTCAATAATGCAAAATGACAGTAAAAGGCAGTTCATCATTGAATTCAGTGATGTCATCAGCTCAGTTCAGTTTAAATAGTATCTGTGCAATAATTTGGAATCAAGTCAACGATATCTCTGTAAATGAAGTGTCCCCAACTAAGCAAGACAGAGGAGACAGCGGCAAGGAACCAAAACTCCATCAGTGACAGAATGGAGAAAAAAACCTTGGGAGAAACAGGCGCAGTCGGGGGGTCCAGTTATCCTCTGACCAGACGAAACCAGCAGTTCAAGTCCAGGCTGCAGCAAAGTCAGATTGTGCAGAGGACTCATCTGTTTCCTGTGGTCTTGTCCCGGTGGTCGTCTGAGACAAGGTCTTTACAGGGGGATCTGTCCTCTACAGTTCATCTAGTTGTCCTGGTCTCCGCTGTCTTTCAGGGCTGTAGAGGTCCTTTCTAGGTGCTGATCCACCATCTGGTCTGGATACATAATTGATCCGGGTGACTGCAGTGACCCTCTGACTTGGATACAGACTGGATCTGGTGGCTTCTGAGGTCTAGGGGGTTTTGGGGGCCTGGAGAAGTTTTGACATCCCCTGACTTTTGTGCTTTTTTCAGTTGCTTCTAAATAGATACATAGCTAAAGTCTAGTAACACTGTAATCAGTACAAACTGGGCTACAATAATATGTAAATAGCATGTATGTACATGATTGTGTTTTTGAGAAAACAACGTTTATGCATGGTTAGTAAAAAACTAAAATTTTGAAGTCACTGAAATAAGGTCATAAAACATTTGTTCACAAAACCTGGAGCTTGTAGCCTAGAATTTTTGCTTCAAAATGATGTGAAAATCATCTTGTTTACTCACTCACAGAAAACAATAGATTAATTTAAAATTTCTAAGACACTTTTTGTTTCAAAAGGGCATATGCGAGTAGGCGTCAACTATCATGAACATTTGGTGTGATTCACACCTGAGAAGACAAAGATCCACATAATAAGCCTTTCAGCCAGGTGTGTGACCGAGAGGGAAGAGTTACAATAAAGAATGTGAGGACAAAATAAATGTATATATTTTTATGTTTGTAGTTTATTTAGAATATATTAATTATCCCACAAAATAATTAGAGATTCACTGCAAGTGCAGTTAAACACTTTATTAGGAACAAAGCTGACTTTCAAAGCTGAATTTTTAGCATCATTACTCCAGTCACACGATCCTTCAGAAATCCTTCTAATATTCTGATTTGCTACTCAAAAACAACATTTATTATTATTATTATTATTATTATTAATAATATAATAATAATAATAATCTTAATTTTGAAAAGAGATGTTTTTTTTTGATTAATTGAAAGAACAAGCATTGTTTCTAACATGATTATATCATCACTTGTGTGCTAAATAAATGTGTATATATATATATATATATAGATATATATACTGACTTCCAGCTTTTAAATGGTATAGTGTATATTGTTACACTTTGAGTAAGACTGGAGTAATGATGCTGAAAATTTAGCTTTGATCACAGGAATAAATTAAATTTTAAAATATATTAAAATAGAAAGCAGTTATTTTAAATAGTAAAAATATTTCACAATATTACTGCTTTAGCAAATGCAACTTTCTGTATTTTGGATCAAATAAATGCAGGCTCATGTTGTGTCATGTTGAAATATATAAATGAACATCACATACCTGGCATTTCCAAAATGTAGATTGTTTATGTGCTCTGAAGGACATACTTTTTTGAAGAGACTTTGAAGAGATGGGAGTGTGTGCCTCGCTGGTCCTAGCTGTGTTCCAGGTTCCTGAGATGCTTATTGCATTGGGTCGCTTTGCAACAGCTTAAATGAACCATCTAATATTCTTTTTAGATAATTCTCTGAATACAAAAAAGCGCTCAGCAGTTTTGATCGTGTTCTGTTATGCTATTCCGCTAGTGTGCCCATGGTCAAGACATTTCATTGGTTCTGTGTATCAAATTGTTTGATTGGCTGTGTCTCTAGCATGCTTTGTAGATGCAGAATTTATTTATGCAAATCAATATTTTGCTTAAGTTACGGAAAAAAAACAGGACCATCAAACATCTGCCTCCTTGAGGTAGTCAGCGCACAGGAACAGTCTCTAAGTCAAGTCAAGTCATCTTTTTATTGTATAGCACTTTGAAACAAAAAAGATTGCGTCAAAGCAACGAACAACATTAATTAGGAAAAACAGTGTGGTCGAATAATTACAATGACAGTGGTAAAGGCAGTTCATCAGTGGAGATGCTCAGTGATCACATGCACTCAGTTCAGTTTTAAATAGTATCTGTGCAATATTTGGAATCAAGTCAAACGATTATCGCTGTAAATGAATTGTCCCCAACTAAGCAAGACAGAGGCTACAGCGGCAAAACCAAAACTCCATCAGTGACAGAATGGACCTGAAAAAAAAACCTTATCGGGGGGGGGCCAGTTCTCGCCTCTGACCAGACAGGGGGGGGGGGTACCAGCAGTTTTCCAGGCTGCAAAGATGTCAGATGTGCAGAAGAATCATGTTTCCTGTGGTCTTGTCCCGGTGGTCGATCCTCTTTACCGAGTCTGTCTCTGCCTGGTCCTCCGCTGTCTTTCAGGCTGTTGTATAGGTCCTTTCCTAGGTGCTGATCCACCATCTGGTCTCATAATTGATCCTGTGGTGCGACTGCAGTGGAGTCCTTCAGCATTGGTGGGACTGGTCTGGTGGCTTCTGAGGTCTAGGGTGGTTTTGGGGGGCCTGGAGAAGTTTTTGACATCCCCTGACTTTTGTGCTTTTTTCAGTTGCTTCTAAATAGAAATAGTTAAAGTCTATACACACTGTAAATAACAAATAATATGTAAATAGCGCATGTATGTACATGATTTGTTTTTTTGGAAAACAACGTTTATGCATGTTTAGTAAAAAACCTACAATTTTGAAGTCACTGAAATAGAGGTCCCATGTTTGTTCACAAGACTGTCAAACCTGTTGTATAATTTTTGCCGTTCAAAATGATGTGAAACATCTTGTTTACCTCACTCACAGAAAACATAGATTAATTTAAAATTTCTAGCAGACACTTTTTTGTTTCAAAAGGGACATATGTAGGGGCGTCAACTATCATGTATTTGTGTGATTCACACATGAAAGACCAAAATGAGATTCAGCAGTTGGTGAAAGTCAAGGGCTTTGTTTATAAAATGAAGCTGCATTGCAGATCAAGTGACCTCTCTATAAAGACCCGCATAGATAAGGCCTTTCAGCCAGGTGTGTACCGAGAAGGAAAGAGTTACATGGAGAGAATGTGAGGACAAATAAATGTTATATTTCCTGTTTTGAAGTGGTATTTAGAATATATTTAATTTCCCACAAAATAATTCAGAGGATTCGCTTGCAAGTGCCTGCCTTGATCTACAACAGGGTTTGCAAATTGTAGACAGCCGGACTGTTCAACGCTGAATTTTATTCATACACGATCCTCAGAAATCCTTCTAGCTTTGCTACTCAAAAACAACATTATTTATTATTATTATTATTAATATATTATTATTATATGAATTGTACACAAGAGATGCATGTTTTCACTTGTGGGCTGCGAATAGATATACTTAATATATTATGAGTTAATATATATATATATATAATATATATATATATATCTATATATATACCTATAGTCCTAGCTACTTCCAGCCTGTCGTAATGGTATAGTGTCTATTGTTTACACTTGGAGTAAGACTGGAGTAATGCTGCTGAAAGTTTAAGCTTTAATCACAGGAATAGATAATTAAATTTTAAAATATATTAAAATAGAAAGCAGTTAGTTTTAAAAAATAGTAAAATAGTAAAATATTTCACAATATTACTGCTTTAGCAAATGCGAACTTTCTGTGGTGAATTTTGGATCACTAAAGGCAGTAAACATGCATGCCCCCTGTTGAAATAATCATGTTGTGTCGGAATAATATATAACTCTGAAGGAAATAGGCTTTATTGAAGAGACTTTGAAGAGATGGGAGTGTGTTAACTCGCATTTCCCGAAATCTTGTTTCCAGATGGGCTGTTTAGTTGCATGCGCTCTGAAACAGAGTATACAACTTTTTTTGAAAAGCAGTCATACGGTTGATCAAATGACGGGAGCTGGGAGGTGTTGCCTCGCTTGGGTCTTAAGCTGTGTTTCCAGGTTCCGAGTGGGCTGCCGGTAATTTGCATTGGGGTCGCTTTGCAACAGGTTATTTATTTATCTGAAATAAAAAGAGCACATTTTATTTTGAAACTGTAGTTATGTCATTTCCTTTCGATACTATTTGTCGGAAAGTCTTTTATTTCCTGTCATTTTATTTTGAAACTGTAGTTATGTCATTTCCTTTCCGAGCGCATCCCATCCTCATTCCCGACTCCCGCATTCTGTTGGGATGGTGGCTCGCGTGTGCGTAACCTAATCGAAAGTAAGTTTAATCCTGCACTAAGATGCAAATATTGCAATCGGATTGTTGTTTAGATGTTTATACTTTCACCCTGTTTTCATGTTAATTATATTATACGCATGGTTTGATACTTTCGTGTGTATTTCTTTAGTTAATAGGTATCACGTGACTGTTATAAGCCTTGTTAGACTGGAGATTGTTTCCTTTACATTATTTCAGCCTTAAGCTGTATTCTCGAGTGCTATATTTCAGTTCTTATGCCCTTTGTCCTACTGCTAAATCGTGTTTAGCCTCTGTGTCGCTGTCAGACGCACCCTAGAGTGTAGTTCGACACTCCCTGGCCATGCGCCCCTCATGTGCCGGGCGCATGGGGTGCAGTTTCGCCCGCTTTCCCACTAGAGGGAAGCAAAGACCACCAAATCCATTTAGTATTCCTACTTTGCCCCATTAACCTTTCGTATGCCTGTATATTAGTTGTTTATGACTCTTTTCAGGTTGACCAAATTATTATATTTCAGTATTCTGATTCAATGTTTATTATTACATTGGATATTACTGTATACCTTTGTACATATTTTTTATACATTTGTACATTGTGATTCATATTATTTCATTCTTTGTTTCTTTTATAGACCACACACACACCCCCACATATACCTCTTTGTACACCAATGCTGGTACCCAAACTACAATATTAAAGTTTGCTGGAATAATTTCTCCGTGCCCTTCTCTCTGACCGGAGCCCTGTCAAAGGAAACTGCCAGACCAGTATTATCCCCTTCAGAGAGTCTAACTCTATCACATGGCCTTCGAGCCGGATCTGACAGCTTTCTGGAGACAATATGGAGCCAGGACAACCATCTGCAGATCCAGCAGTGCGTTCTCGACACCAGCGGGAGATACAGTTACCAGCATCCCTTGCAAAACTTTGAAGTTGGGTACACACCGAGAGTCACAGTACTCCCTTCCGCCGAAGCTGAGGAACTCGGAGCAGCAGCCCCAGCTCACGACATCCCAATCCCTGATCCACTTTCACTGCCATCTGCGAGGGCAGAGTCATGTCGATCCTGGGTATCGTTCTCATCGTAGCAGACCGAGATCTCGAGCCAGTGCTGCCTCATCAACCAAGAGGTCCTTTGCAGACGGGCTATCCAAGCTACAAAGTGCCATGTTGGAGGAACAGGTCAAGCGGATGGAATTAGCAGAAGTGCAGTGGCAGATCATGGAGCAGATGCTAGTGGAACGAGCAGTGTACTCTTCTAGACAAAGAAGCCAGAGACGCCCTCTATGAGAAGGAGGAACTTCTCAGAGAACAAGAACGGCAGAGACGTCGACTGGAGGAGAAAGCAGAGATGGCATACAAGAGTAAAGAGGCTATCACCAGGCATCAGATGTTGCGACGGCGACAGAAAGAAAGATGGAATTGGCGCAAGCAGCTCTTATCACGTCTTTCCTGAAGGAAGAAGAAATTGAGAGTTCCCGTTCCTCCAGGCCCCTCAGTTAATGTGAGTACGACCTAAGGTCCTCATTAGAAGTTCAGCCTCTCCTACTCCACTCACAAGATGGACATGAACTGCTCCATTCTACTCCATCTACTCATGTTATGCCCCAGTCTCCAGTACAGTCATAAGTCCACCTGTCTAGACCAGTCTTACATCAGTCCAGCCCGCTCCTCAAGTGAGTGCTTATACTACTACTAGTGTACTCGCTCAGCCGCAGCCTACATATCTTACCATGCTTCCTCCTCCAGCAATCATCAACCCAGCTTCGCAGTCGGCTCCCAGATCAGCCGTGAGTGCCGTTACCTCATGTGCTCCACCACTGTCAGTAGAACAGTATATGGCCCCACTTCGCCAGCCACAGATGGTCTATAGCCAAGCCCAGGTCCAATATGTGCCTCCACCTGTTACACCTCTACAGCCAGTGCTATCAGCTGTTAACACGCTGTCCTATCCTTACCCCGCCATGCCACCTTCTCCACGACAGGGCACAGCGCCTCTATATTACAGGGCAACGCCGGGTACAGACCTCATGGAGCTCCTAGTTGCCACATCTTATGGCCTTCCTAGACCTACTCTACCTCACTTCACCTCAGGTAAAAGAGTCAGACTTTGCCCTGCTCAAGATGGCTTTGGACAATCTGCTCAATACGCATGCACACCTCACAGAGCAGTTCAAATATCAAGTCCTCCTCGATCACTTGAAACTGCCAAGCGCCTACAAGCTAGCCCAAGCCTACATGTACCATCCAAAGCCGTACACCTCAGCCCTCCAGGCTCTCCAAGATAAATATGGGCAACCCGCGTCAGCTCGTGCAGAGTGAGCTGGGTGCCATCTTAAACTCACCTCACGTAAGATCTGGAGATCCAGAGGCATTTGACAACTTTGCCCTATCAGTACAAGGTCTAGTTGGCATGCTCCGCTCCCTCGAGGGTGAGAATGGCTATGAACTGCGATGCGGCTCCCACGTCGACAGGCTGCTCAGCAAACTGCCTACTAACTATCGAGATGCGTTTGTGGAGTACAGCATAAACCGAGGCATCCTGAGGAGCGGCACTAATCAGACCCTACATGCTTGAAGACTTCTCTGTTTGGCTTCAGTTAAAGTCACAAGCAAAGCTCATTTCATCTCGAGCAGCTCTGATGTTCCAAGACCAGCCTAAGCCAGTTAAAGGAAAAAAATAAATCCCAGGGTCCTTCATCCAACGTGTTTTACAGCACTGAGAGTCAAGCTAAGGTAGCCCCTCCAGATTCTGCTCGCAGCACAAAGTCACCCAAAGGTAAACCCAGTGTGAAGCCTTACTGCCCGTACTGCGACGCCCGTGAGCATTACCTCAGCTTATGCCCCAAATTCAAAACGCCCACTCCATCAGAGATTTCCGCCTGGATTAAAGACAGAGGCTGTTGGAGGTGTGGAAGGAACCATAAACCTGAGGCATGTACTCTCAAGAAGCCTTGTCAAGTGTGCAAACAGCAACACCTGACCAGTGCTCCACGAAGTGTGTTCCCAAGAGGCTAAGAAAGTGTTAATGGTCAGTGCTGCTCCCGACACCATATACGTTGACCGTCCCAGTCGGCCGCAGAGAGTAATGTTGAAGCTAGTTAAGGTGCGCCTGTACAATGACGATCACACTCTGGAAGGTTTCGCTATTCTGGACGACGGATCGGAGAGAACCCTCATCCTTCCCTCAGCAGTCCAGCATCTCCATTTAGCTAAAGAGCCTGAAAGCTTGCCTTTACGTACTGTCCGCCATGAGGTGATCCGTCTACAATGAGCCGCTGTCTCGTTCGACATCTCCCCAGCTCATTCTCCCAAAACAAAGGTACCCACATCTTTCATGCCTTCACCGCTGGTGAACTGAGCCTGTCTGAGCATAGCTATCCTGTCAAGTCACTCATGCGCAGATACTCCCACCTGCAAGGTCTTCCTCTGCCGAAGGTTGACAAGGTCCAGCTGCTTCTGTTGATAGGCTCTGACTTTCCACATCTGCTGCTTCCCAAACAACCGGTCCGAGCAGGTCCTCCTGGGAGTCCTGTAGCTGTGCGTACTGCTCTTGGTTGGACATTGCAAGGCCCCGCCAACCTTAACCTCACTGGTGAGCACTCTCACTGCTACTTCACCATGTCTACTAACTCAGAGCTGCAACGGCACATTGAACGACTGTGGGAAGTTGACACATAACCCCCGTATGCCAAAGCCAAGACTGTGATCCACTCCAAAGAAGATCAGCAGGCCCTAGAACTGCTGGAACAGCGCACAGTCAAGACAGAAGTGGATGTAACAAGGTATGCTACTCCACTACTGAGGCGCAAAGCAAGCCTCACGCTCTGGGCTCCAAAGCACACATTGCTCCCACAGCTACGGAGCACAGAACGCCATCTAGCCAAAGACACTGCTCTAGCCAACACCTACTGTCAAGAAATACAGAAACTTGAACAGTTGGGCTACGCCAAACCTCTACCTCCTGACACCGTAGACAGCTCCACAGAGTCCTGGTATCTGCCTCACCACGTTGTCCACCACAACAGTAAGGCGAGGATTGTCTACAACTGTTCCTACCATCACAACGGTCAAAGTCTCAACAGCCAACTGTTGCCCAGTCCGACTTTAGGTCCTACTCTTCTCGGTGTACTTCTTCGGTTCCGAGAACATAGTGTGGCTATCAGTGGTGACATCAAAGCGATGTTTCATCAAGTTCGCCTGCTACCAGAAGACAAGCCCCTTCTCCGTTTTCTCTGGAGAGGTATGAAGATGGAGGAGGAACCAACGGTGTATGAGTGGCAGGTTTTGCCATTCGGGACGACATGCAATCCTTTCTGTGCCACATACGCCCTTCAGCGGCATGTGAAGGATAACAGCAGCGGTTATGAGGACATCCTACACCTTATGGAGACTGCCTTCTACGTCGACAACTGTTTGACCAGTGTCACGAACGCTGATGAAGCCAAGACCATTATCAACCGGATGCGTAAACTGCTCTCAGCTGGAGGCTTTGACATCAGGCAGTGGGCCAGTAACACCCCCACCGTTGTTGAGCATCTTCCATTGGAAGCGAAAGCAGCAAGCACCGAGTTGTGGCTCTCTCAGTCTCAACAAGATCCCGAATAGCCCAGCCTTTGGCCTTCGCTGGAACTGCCTTACCGATCGCCTTGGGTACCGCCACAGACCAGTAGAATATTTACACCCAACTCTGAGGAACGTCTACAAGGTGATGGCAACACAATATGATCCCCTCGGATACCTAATTCCATTCACCACACGATCGAAGATCCTGATTCAAGACCTGTGGAGTCAAGAGAGTGGGAGTTGGCTGGGATGAACCGATCAGACCAGAGGCTCTGCTGGATATCTGGACACAATGGGAGAGTGAACTAGTCCATCTTCCACAAGTGGAAATCCCCCGATGCTATGTCCCATCAGTAGCAGACACTGGGGCACCCAGACGAGAGGCACACATCTTCTTCTGCGACGCCTCTGAAAGAGCCTACGGTGCCGTCGCTTACCTCCGCACCCAAGATATAATAAGGTTGAAGTCCACATTGCATTTGTGATGGGCTCGGTCACGAGTGAGCCCCGGGTCGCAAACAACTATCCTTTCCACGTCCTCGAACTGTGTTCTCGCTGTAGTATAAGAGAGCCGGGTAGCCCAGCTTGCTCAATTCATTATGACAGAAGACTGCCCTCCCTTCCCTCAATCCCTCAAAGTCACCTACTCTTCTCTGAACTGACGCAATGACAGGTTTAAAACGTGGCTCACTTCAATTCGAACTCGTTGTCGTCTACAAAGGATCTTTTTAGGACTATAGAGTGCGCAGTAATATTCAAGAGCTTCACGTGAAAAAACTCGACCCTGGCTGTATGTCCGCACCACTGACAATCCAGCCGATGACCTTACTCGCGGCAAACCCTTTCTACGGAACACTCAGCCAGCCTAACCGGTGGATCCAAGGGTCCCCCACCATTCCTCTTCCGACAACATCCAGACCTCCTGGGCCATTCTTTCAGTTAAATAAGCCCAAGACGCTGACGCTGATTAACTGGTCGGAAAGACATTGTTCTGTGGAGCCACTAACCTGCTCTCCTGACCACGACATCCAGTTCTGATATAGACAAACTGGGACAGTCTTCTCAGTGCTACCCATAGAGCCTTCCCGGGGTCTGCTTATTACCAGAGCAGCCCCATCCATGACATCATTCTGACGTCCAAACAGCACGAGCGTAACATGTCCCTCAGACAAGCCCAGAGTGGAGTCCCCTTCCCTTAAGAATTGGGAGCTCTTGCTGCTGGGTAAGTCATCTCGAGACGGAGTCCCCCTGCTCATTCTTGCGCCATAGTATGATGAAGCTGTTTGGCCTGTGTGAGAGTGGAGGTTGACTACGTCAGCAGCAGAAGACTTGACCCTGATGCATCACTCCCTAGCATCCTCGATCCAAATCTTATGTCACAAGCGCTCATTAAGAAATATGATTGTGAACTGCTACATCCAGGTCCCAAGCGGGTTTTCGCCGAGATGAGGAGAAGATATTGGATCCTCCGGGGAAGAGAGTCCATCAAGCATCATCAGCACAGCTGTGTTGAATGTCAGAAATGGCGCGCTACTCCAGTGGTCCCTCGGATGGCTGGAGTCGATTGTTCCAGACTCCGCTTATACAAGCCACCTTTCTGGTCGACTGGAGTCGATTGTTTCGGTCCCTACAATGTCAAGGTGGGCCGGCGCACAGAAAAGCGGTAGGGTCTGATTTTCAAGTGCATGACGACGAGCTGTGTGCATCTTGACCTACTGGAGAGCATAGACACTGACGCTTTCCTGATGTCTCTCCGCCGCTTCATCGCCCGCCGCGGAAAGCCATTTGAGATCCTGGCCGACAGAGGAACCAACTTCCGAGGTGGAGCTGCGGAGCTGCAAGCCAGCTTTGCCGCTTTAGAAGTTCCTCTTCAAGAACAGCTGGCCAGACAGCAAATCAAGTTCCGTTTCAACCCCCCTGGCTCTCCACACTTTGGGGGAACGTGGGAACAAGAGATCAAGTCTATTAAGTCAGCTCTCCAAGTCATCCTTCAGGACCACACCGTCGCTGAACCTGTGCTGCAAACTGTGCTGATTGAAGTGGAGGGAATACTCAATGCTAAACCGATTGGGTACCTCTCCTCCAATGCTGCGGATCCGGATCCCGTCACACCAAATCTACTGTTGATGGGACGCCGCGACGCATCACTCCCACAGGCTGTCTATGCATCTAGTGACCTTCTCAGCAGAAGAAGATGGCGCCACAGCCAGATCCTGGCGGACCATTTCTGGTCCAACTTTATCCATCGCCATCTCCCGGACCTTCAGAAGCGGTCGAAGTGGCACAAGGACACAGACAATCTGGCTGCTGGCCAGGTGGTGATGGTGGTTGATTCGCAGCTACCCAGAGCTCAGTGGCCCATCGGGAGAGTGGTGAAGACCTGTTCCGGTTCGGATGGACGAGTCAGGGCAGCTGAAGTTAAGATCAAGGGACAGACCTACCTACGGCCAGTCGTGCACCTTGTGCGGCTGCCAGCCTGGGAGGATGAAGATGACGCCAACTAAGTAGACTTTCCTTTGGGATTCAAATTTATTGCTAAAATTCCCGACTCCTATGTCGGAAAGTCTTTTATTTCCTGTCATTTTATTTTGAAACTGTAGTTATGTCATTTCCTTTCCGAGCGCATCCCATCCTCATTCCCGACTCCGCATTCTGTGGGATGGTGGCTCGCGTGTGCGTAACCTAATCGAAAGTAAGTTTCATCCTGCACTAAGATGCAAATATTGCCATCAGATTTGTTTAGATGTTGTATACTTTCACCTGTTTTCATGTTAAGTATATTATACGCATGGTTTGATAATTCAAAGACCTGGAGAGTGGGAGCTGGCTGGGATGAACCGGGATCAGACCAGAGGCTCTGCTGATATCTGACACAATGGAGAGTGAACTAGTCCATCTTCCACAAGTGGAAATCCCCGGCTGCTATGTCCCATCAGTATGTGAGACACTGGGGGCACCCAGACGAGAGGCACACACATCTTCAAGTAATACTCTGGAAGAGCCTTCTTACTGTGCCGCCAGCTTACCCCTCCGCACTCCAAGATAATTAAGGTGAAGTCCACATTGTGATTTGCGGGATGGCTCGGTCACGAAAGTGAGCCCCCAAACAAATCAACTATCCATGCCACGCCTGGAACTGTGTGCTGCTTTTAGCCGAGCCCAGCTGGCTAAAGCTGGCTATGCGACAGAACTGTCACTCCCCCTTCCTGTGCAAGTCACTCTCTGGACTGACGCAATGACAGTTTTAACGTGGGCTCCACCTCACGACCTCGCATCGCCTGGCAAGGTCTCTTTTAGGAACTAGAGTCGCTAGGAAATTCAAGATCCCACTGAAAACTCTGACTCCATGGTATGTCCGCATTCACTGATAACAATCCAGCCGATGATCTTACTCTCGCTGCAAACCCTTGCTCAACTTCAGCTAGGCTTCAACCGTGGAGCCTGGGTCCTACCATTCCCTCCGCCACAACATCCAGATCTCCCACAGCTGCGCTCCAGTTAATAGAAGTCCAAGAAGCTGACGAGGGATGAACTTCGGAAGATACTGTCTCTGTGGAGCCACTACCTGCTCTCCGACCACGACACTCTCCAGGGTCTGATATAGACAACTGGGACAGTCTTCTCAAGGCTACCTATGAGAGCCTCCTTCTACGGGGCGCTGATGACCAGGAGCAGCCCCACTCATGATACAGCAGCTGACGCCCAAACAGCAGAGCCAAGCATGTCCCTCAGGACAAGCCCAGAGGAGTCCCTTCCCTGAAGAAGTGGGAAGCTCTTTGCTGGTAAGTCCATCTCGAGACTGAGTCAGCTCTGCCTATGCTTGGCTCCAGAGTATGATGGCTAAGTTGGCCTGGTGAGAGGGGAGGTAGGATCTGATGAGAGCAGAAGATCTTGACCCAGATGCGATGCATCCCATCATCCTCGATCCCAAATCTTATGTCACGGAGCCGCCTATTAAGAAATATGATAGTGAACTACAGATCCAGGTCCCGAGCCGGTTTCACTGAGATGAGGAGAAGATATTGATCCTCTCCGGAAGAGAGTCCATCAAGCATCATCAGCACAGCTGTGTTGAATGTCAGAAATGGCACTGCTTTTACTCCAGTGGTCCTCGGATGGCAGACTTACCCCTGCCAGACTCCGCTTATACGCTTTTCACCTTTCTGGTCGACTGAGTCGATTGTTTCGTCCCTACAATGTCAGCAGGGCCGGCGCACAGAAAAGCGGTGGGGTCTGATTTTGGCATGACGAAGCTGTGTGATCGACCTATGGAGTAAAATGACCCCCGATTTTGTTTTAGATGTGTATACTTCACCTTTTTTCACTGGTAAGTAGATTATCCGCATGGTTTGATACTTTGTGTGTATTTCTTTAGTTAATCGGTATCACGTGACGTTCTAAGCCTGTTAGACGGAGAATTTGTTTCCTTTACAGTATTCAGCCTTAAGCTGTATTCTCGGTGCTATATATCAAGGTTCTTATGCCCTTTAGGTCCTAGCTAAACGTGTTTAGCCTCTTTCGCGGTCAACCGCACCTATATGAGTTCGACACTCCCCATGGCCAGCGCCTCGCATGTGCTGGTGCATGGGTCAGTTGCGTCCGCTTTCCACCGAAGAACAAAGCCACCAAATCCAGTGTAGTATTCCTACCTTTGCCTCCTTACCTTTCGGATCCTTATTCTGTTTATGACTCTTTTCAGTTTATTGGCCAATTATCTTATTTTCAGTATTTCTAGTCAGTTTATTTGTACATTGGTAGTCGTATACCTTTGTACAATTTTTTTATACATTTGTACATTGGATTAATATTAATTTCATTCTTGTGTCTTTTTATAACCGACACACACACCCCGCACATATACCTCTTTTGTACACCAATGCTTGTACCCCAACTACAATAACCACCTAAAACAACTCTTTGCTGGACATAATTCTCCATCCCTCTCTCTGACCGGAGCCCTGTCAAAGGAAACTGCCAACCAGTATTATCCCCTTCGTGTCTAACTCTATCACATGGGTCCTTCGAGCCGGAGCGACAGCTTTTCTGGAGATCAATATGGAGCCAGGACAACCTCTGCAAAGCCACATGGCGTTTCTCGACCCCCGCGGAGATTGCAAAAAACATTTACCAGCATCCCTTGCAAAACTTTGAAGTTGGTGTACCGCACCGGAGGTCACAGTACTCCCTCTCCGACGACTGAGAACTCGGAGCATCAGCCCTCTCACCACATCCCCAATACCTGATCCACTTTCACTGCCATCTGCGAGAGCAGAGTCATGTCGATCCTGGGTATCTTCTCATCGTAGCAGACCGAGTCTCGAGCCAGTGCTGCCTCTCAACAAGAGGTCCGTTTGCAGACGGCTATCCCAGCTACAAAGTGCCATGTTGGAGGAACAGGTCAAGCGTATGGAATGCAGAATGCAGTGGCAGATCATGGTCGCAGATGCTATTGGACAGCAGTGTACCTTCGTAGCCAAAGACCAGAACCCTCTATGAGAAGAGGCACTTCTCAGAGAACAGCAAGTCAGAGACGTCGACGTGAGGAGAAGCAAGATTGAGCATCCAAGATTAAAGAGGCTATCACCAGGCATCAGATGTTGCGACGGCGATCAGACAAGAGATGTACATTGGCGCAAGCAGCTCTGTATCACGTCTTTCCCTGAAGGAAGAAGATTGAGAGTTCCCGTTCCTCCATGCCCCTCAGAATGTGATACACCTAAGGTCCATCTTTAAAGTTCAGCCTCTCCGACTCATTCACAAGATGGAATGAACGCTCCATTCTACGCCATCTACTCATGGTTAATGCCACCCGTCTCCAGTACGTCATAAGGTCCCGACCGCTTGGACCCTGTACTTACATCAGTCCAGCGCTCCTCAAGTGATGCTTATACTACACTATTGTACTCGTCACCGCAGCTACATATCTTACCATTCTTCCTCCTCCAGCAAGCAACAACCCAGCTTTCGCATTCGCTCCCAGATCACCCTGATGCCGGTTAGCCTCATGTTCGCCACCACTGTCAGTAGAACAGTATATGGCCCCACTTCGCCAGCCACAGATGGTCTATAGCCAAGCCCAGGTCCATATGGGTCTCCACACGGTGTTACACCTCTACAGCCAGTGCTATCATGCTGTTAAACGCGGCCTCTCCTTACCCCGCCATGCCCACCTTCTCCCGACAGCCGCGCCTCTATATTACAGCAAGCGCCGGTACAGAACCTCATTGAGCCTCCTAGTTCCACGATCTTATGGGCCTTCCTAGACTACTCTACCTCACTCACCCCAGTAAAGAGTCATGAACTTTGCCCTGCTCAAGTGCTTTGACAACCTGCTAATCCATAGCACACCTCACAGAGCATTCAAATATCAAAGTCCTCTCGATCACTGAAACTGCCACGCGCCACAAGCTACCCACGCCTACATTACCCTCCAAAGCCTACACCTCAGCCTCAGGCCACCCCCCCCCCCCCCCCCCCCCCCCCCCCCCCCCAAAAATCTCCAATAAATAGGGCACCGCGTCAGCTCTTGCAGCGTAGCTGGGTGCCATCTTGAACTCACCGCACGTAAGATCGGAAGATCCAGAGCATTTGACCACTTTGCCCATAATCAGTACAAGGATCTAGTTGCATGCTCCCTCCCTCGGGGAGACAACGGCTAGAAACTGCGATGCGGTCCCAGTCCGACAGCTGCTCAGTCAAAACTGCCTACTACTATCGAAGTGCTTTGTGGAGTACAGCACTAACCAGGCATCCGCACGGAGCGCCTGATCCGACCTACATGCATTGAGACTTCTCTGTTTGCTTCAGTTAAAGTCACAACAAAGCGCATTCACTCGAGCAGCTCTGATGTTCCAAGACCAACCTAAGCAGTTAGGGAAAAATAAATCCCGTCCTTCATCCAACGAATGTTTTACAGTCACTGACATCAAGCGAAGGTTACCCCTCCAGATTCTGCTTCGCAGCACAAAGTCACCTAAATGTAACCGCGTGTGAAGCTTACGGCCCTTACTGCGACGCCCGTGAGCATTACCCAACTTTGCCCAAATTCAAACTCTCACTCCATCAGAGATTTCCGCCTGGATTAAAGACAGGCTGTTGAAGGTGTGGGACGAACCAATAAACCGGATGCATGTACTCATCAAACGCCTTGTCAAGTGTTGCAAACAGCAGAACCTGACCGTGTCTCCACAAGTGGTGTTTCCCAAGAGGCTAGAAAGTGTTAATGGTCAGTGCTGCTCCCGACACCATATACGTTGACCTCCTCTTACTGGCCGCAGAGAGTCAATGTTGAAGCTAGTTAAGGTGTCGCCTGTACAATGACGGACACACTCTGGAGGTTTTCGCTATTCTGGACGACGGATCGAGAGACCTCCTCCTTCCCTCAGCAGTCCAGCATCTCCATTTAGCTAAAAGCCTGAAAGTCACTTGCCTTACTACGGTCTCGCATGAGTGATCCTCTACAATGCGCCGCTGGTCTCGTTCGACTCTCCCCAACTCTCTCCCCACAAAGGTACCACAATCTTTCATGCCTTCACCGCTGGTGACTGAGCCTGTCTGAATACTATCCGCGTCAAGTCACTCATGCGCAAATACCCCACTGCAAGGTCTTCCTCGCCGAAGTTGACAGGGTCCCACCCGCTTCTGTTGTATGCCTCTGTACTTTTCACATCTGCTGCTTCCCACACAACCGCCTCCGAGCAGGTCTCCTGGGAGTCTCCCTGTAGCTGTGCGTACTAGCTCTTGGTGGACATTGCAGGAGGCCCCGCCACCCTAACCTCACGTGAGCACGCTCACTGCTACTGCTTCACCTCTGTCGCTTACTCATAGTCTGCAACGGCATGGTTGAACGACTGTGGAAGTTGACACAACCCCGTATTCCAAAGCCAGATGTGAATCCGCTCCAAAGAAGATCAGCAGGCCCTAGATACGCTGGAACAGCGCAACATCATAGGCATAAGTGTATGATGTACCAAGGTATGCTTACTCCACTACTGAGGCGCAAAGCAAAGCCTTACTCTCTGGGCTCCAAAGGCACACATTTTCTCCACCACAGCTACGGACACAATAACTCCCTCGTAGCCAAGAGACCCTGCTCTGCCAACACCTCGGAGTCAAGAAAACAGAAACTTGAACAGTTGGGGCTAAGCCAAACCTCTACCTCCCTGACACCGTGACAGCTCCACAGAGTCCTGGTATCTGCCCGCACACGTTGTTCACCACAACAGTAAGCGAGGATTGTCTCAACTGTTCGACCATGCACAACGTCCCAGTCTCAACAGCCATGTTGCCAGTCCGAGGCTGTTAGGTGCTGGGGGCTGTCGGGGCTCCGTCTCGGGGTTTGTACTTCTTCGGATTCGAGAACATATGTGTGGCTATCAGTGGTGACATCCAAGCGATGTTTCATCAAGTTCGCCTGCTACCAGAAACAAGCCCCTCTCCGTTTTCTCTGGAGGGTATGAAGATGAGAGAACCAACGTGTATGCTGGCAGGCTTTTGGCATTCGGGGACAGACATGCAGCCTTCGTGCCACATACTCCCTTCAGCGCAGGTGAGTGATACACATCGTTTCTGAGACAGCCTACACGTAGGTAGATACCTGCCTTCACGTCGACAACTGTTCTTTTGACATGTCACGAATGCTGCGAAGCCAGACCAGTATCAACAGGATTGCTAAATGCTCCTCACTGGAGGCTTTGACATCAGGCAGTGGGCCAGTAACACTCCCACCGTTGTTAGCATCTTCCATTGGAAGCAAAGCACGCAGCAACCATTGTGGCTCTCTCAGCTCGACACGATCCCGAGAGCCAGCCTTAGCCTTCGCATGGAACTGCCTTACCGATCGCCTTGGTACCGCCACGTGACCCATAGAAATTCACAAACACCCAACCTCTGATGAACGTTACAAGGTGGGCAACACAATCTATCCCCTCATACCTAATTCCTTCACCACACGATCGAATGATCCTGATTTCAGCCTGTTGGAGAGTGGAGTTGGCTGGATGAACTCGCTCAGACGGCATCAGGCTCTGCTGGATATCGGCACAATGGAAGTGAACTAGTCCATCTTCCATCAAGGGGAAAGCCCCCGAATGCTATGTCCCATCATTCAGACACTGGGGCACCCAGACGAGAAGGCACACATCTTCTGCGACGCGCTGAAAGAGCCTACGGTGCGTCACCTTACCTTCCGCGCCTCAGATAATTAAGGGAATAGCGTTCCAATTGCATTTGTGCGGGCTCGGTCACGAGTGAGCCTCGAAACAACTGATCCATGCCCCCCTCGAACTGTGTGCTGCTTTAGCGGAGCCCAGCTGGCTAAACAGAATCATTATTCAGAACGGTCACGCCCCTTCCCAGCAAGTCACATCTCTGGACTGCCGCAATGACAGTTTAAAAACGTGGCTCAATTCCGACTCGTGTAGCTACAAGGCTTTTTAGTACTAGAGTCGCAGAATTTCAAGAGCTCACTGAAAACTCGTACCTGGCTGTATTCCGCAACACTGACAATCCAGCCGATGACCTTACTCGCGGCAAACCCTTGCTCGACACTCAGCCAGCCGAACCGTGGAAGCCAAGATCCCACCAATTCCTCCGACAACATCCAGAAGCCTGGCCAGTGCCTTCGAGTTATAGAAGCCAAGAAGCGACTAGGATGAAGTCAGGAAGACATTGTTCTGTGTAGCCCTACTGCTCTCCGACCACGACCTCAGGGTCGGATATAGACAACTGGGACATCTTCCAAGGCTACCCATGAGATCACTTCACGGGGCGGCTGATGACCAGAGCAGCCCACCATGACAGCAGCTGAGACTTCCAACAGCAAGCTACATGTCTCAGACAAGCCCCAGAGTGAGTCCTCCTAAGAAGTGGAAGCCTCTTGCTGCTGTAGTCCATCTCGAACTGAGTCCGCCTGCTCATGTCCCTCCAAGTATGATGAACTGTTGGCCTGGTGAGAGTGGGAGGTAAACCTACGCAGAGCAAAGAGCTTGACCCATGATGCGATGCATCCTATCATCCTCGACTCCCAAATCGTATGTCACGGAAGCTGCTCATTAAAATATGGATAGTGCCTGCGACATCCAGTGTCCCGAGCGGGTTTTTCGCCGAGATGAGAGAAGATATTGGAATCCTCCGGAAAGAGTCCATCAAGCATCATCAGCACAGCTGGTTGATGTCCAGAAATGGCCACCGACTCCAGTGGTCCCCTCGATGCAAGACTTTACCCCCTGCCGACTCCCGTATACAAGTCCACCTTTCTGTCTACTGGGTCGATTGTTTTTTTCGGGCCTACAAGGTCAAGGTGGCCGGCCACAGAAAACGGGGGGGTCCCTATTTTCAATTGCATGACCGAGCTTGTGGTGCTCTTGACCTCTGGTAGAGCATAGACACTGACCTTTCCTGGATGTCTCTCCGCCGCTTCATCGCCCCAGCGGAAACATTTGAGATCCTGGCCGCAGAGGAACAACTTCCGAGGTGGAGCTGCGGAGCGGTCAAGCCAGGCTTTGCCGCTTTATAATTCCGCTTCAGAACACTGGCCAGACAGCACATCAAGTTCCTGTTCAACCCCCGGCTCTCCACACTTTGGGGAACGTGGGAACGATAGCATCAAAGGTTTTTTCGTTAAAGTCGCTCTCCAAGTCTCCTTCAAGACCGACCGGTCACTGACCGTTCTGCAACTGTGCTGATGAAGTGAGAGGTAATACGCAATTTGCTAAACCGCTTGTTACCTCTCCTCCGATGCTTCTGATCCGATCCCGTCACACACCAATCTTACTGTTGATTTTGACCCGCGACGCTCACTCCCACAGCTTCCCATGCGGCTTAGTACCTTCTCACAGAAGAAGATGGCGCCACAGACCAGAGTCCTGCGGACCTTTCTGGTGGCCAACTTTATCCGGCCGCCATCTACCCCGGACCGTCAAACGGTCGAAGTGCGACAAGGACCACAGCCAATCTGCTGCTGGCCAGGGTGATGGTGGTTCTTCAGCTACCCAAGCTCCGTGGCCCAGCGTGAGAGTGGTTGAAGACCTGGTCTGTTTCGATGGACGATTCAGGGCAAGGCGTGAAGTAGAGATCAAGGACAGACCTACCTACGGCCAGGCGTGCGCCTTGTGCCTGCAGCCTGAGGATGAAGATGTACGCCAACTAAGTATACTTCCTTTGGGGATTTCAATTTATTGCTAAAATTTGGGGCGCTCTGTCCAAGGCTTTTATTTCCTGTCATTTTATTTTTGAAAACTGTAGTGATGTCCCCTTTCCTTTCCGAGCGCTCCCTCCTCATTCCCGATCCGCATTTCTGTGGAGGGCTCCCGTGTGCTACCCTAAGCGAAGTAAAGTTTCATCCTGCACTAAGATGCAAAATATTGCCATCGGATTGGTTTAATTTGGTGTACTTTTCACCGTTTTTTTCATTTAATATATTATACCATGTTTGCATACTTTTTTGTTGTATTTCTTGTTAATAGGCTCACGTGACTGTTTATAGCCGTGTTAGAACGGGAGATTGTTTCCTTTACATTATTCAGCCTTCAGCTGATCTCGAGTGCGAGATTTCATTCTTATTCCCTTTAGTCCTACGCTAAATGTGTTTACCGCTGTGTCGCTGTCAGACGCACCTACAGATGTAGTTTCGACACTCCCTGGCCAGCCCTCTAATGTGCGGGGTGCATGGGTGCATTTGCTCCGCTTCCCACTAGAGAGCATAGACCACCAAATCCATTTATTATTCCTACTTTTGTCCTCATTAACCTTTCGTTGCCTGTATATTAGTGTGTAGGACTCTTTTCAGGTTATTTGGACCAAATTATTATATTTCATATTCTGAGTCAATTTATTTTGTACATGGATTTACTGTAACCGTGTACCTATGTTTTATACCTTTGGTACATGTGATTAATATGATTTCATTCTTTTGTTTCTTAATAGACCAGCACACCACACACCCCACATATACTCTTTGTACCCAATCGCTTTTGACCCAACTACATATTAAATTTGCTGAGATATTTCTCCGGCCCTTCTCTCTGACGGAGCCCTGTCAAAGGAACTGCCAGACCTTATTATCCCCTCAGAGTGTCTACTCTTATCACACTATTAGTATTTAAAGGAAAGAGAACCACTTACCATATACCTTTATTGTCAGTATATTTCCAATCTATTTGATGATATCTATATATTTATATATATATATATATTAATATATATAGATAGATATATAATAATATATATTATATTATATATATGTATGTTTTTTTTTTTTTTTATTATTTTTTTTTTTCCTTTGCATTCGATTGCAAACACCAAAGGCCGGGGTAAACACATGACAATATGTACACCAAGCAGATAATTGAGGAACCGAAGCTTATACATTCTTGAACAACACAAGCATGCTCACTGAAAACTCGACCTGGCGGTATGTCCGCAACACTGACAATCCAGCCGATGACCTTACTCGCGGCAAACCCTTGCTCGAACTCAGCCAGCCGAACCGGTGGAGCCAAGGTCCACCATTCCTCCTCGACAACATCCAGACTCCTGGCCAGTGCGTCAGTTAATAGAAGCCCAAGAAGCTGACGAGGATGAACTTCGGAAGACATTGTTCTGTGGAGCCACCACCTGCTCTCCGACCACGACACTCAGGTCTGATATAGACAACTGGGACAGTCTTCTCAAGGCTCCCCATGAGAGCCTTCACGGGGCGGCTGATGACCAGAGCAGCCCCACCATGACAGCAGCTGACGTCCAACCAGCAGAGCTACATCTCCTCAGACAAGCCCAGAGTGAGTCCTTCCCTGAAGAAGTGGAAGCTCTTGCTGCTGGTAAGTCCATCTCGAGACTGAGTCGCCTGCTCATGCTTGCTCCAGGGTATGATGAAGCTGTTGGCCTGGTGAGAGTGGGAGGTAGACTACGCAGAGCAGAAGATCTTGACCCAGATGCAATGCATCCTATCATCCTCGATCCCAAATCTTATGTCACGAAGCTGCTCATTAAGAAATATGATTGTGAACTGCTACATCCAGGTCCCAAGCGGGTTTTCGCCGAGATGAGGAGAAGATATTGGATCCTCCGGGGAAGAGAGTCCATCAAGCATCATCAGCACAGCTGTGTTGAATGTCAGAAATGGCGCGCTACTCCAGTGGTCCCTCGGATGGCAGACTTACCCCCTGCCAGACTCCGCTTATACAAGCCACCTTTCTGGTCGACTGGAGTCGATTGTTTCGGTCCCTACAATGTCAAGGTGGGCCGGCGCACAGAAAAGCGGTGGGGTCTGATTTTCAAGTGCATGATGACGAGCTGTGTGCATCTTGACCTACTGGAGAGCATAGACACTGACGCTTTCCTGATGTCTCTCCGCCGCTTCATCGCCCGCCGCGCGAAGCCATTTGAGATCCTGGCCGACAGAGGAACCAACTTCCGAGGTGGAGCTGCGGAGCTGCAAGCCAGCTTTGCCGCTTTAGAAGTTCCTCTTCAAGAACAGCTGGCCAGACAGCAAATCAAGTTCCGTTTCAACCCCCCTGGCTCTCCTCACTTTGGGGGAACGTGGGAACGAGAGATCAAGTCTATTAAGTCAGCTCTCCAAGTCATCCTTCAGGACCACACCGTCGCTGAACCTGTGCTGCAAACTGTGCTGATTGAAGTGGAGGGAATACTCAATGCTAAACCGCTTGGGTACCTCTCCTCCGATGCTGCGGATCCGGATCCCGTCACACCAAATCTACTGTTGATGGGATGCCGCGACGCATCACTCCCACAGGCTGTCTATGCATCTAGTGACCTTCTCAGCAGAAGAAGATGGCGCCACAGCCAGATCCTGGCGGACCATTTCTGGTCCAACTTTATCTGTCGCCATCTCCCGGACCTTCAGAAGCGGTCGAAGTGGCACAAGGACACAGACAATCTGGCTGCTGGCCAGGTGGTGATGGTGGTTGATTCGCAGCTACCCAGAGCTCAGTGGCCCATCGGGAGAGTGGTGAAGACCTGTTCTGGTTCGGATGGACGAGTCAGGGCAGCTGAAGTTAAGATCAAGGGACAGACCTACCTACGGCCAGTCGTGCGCCTTGTGCGGCTGCCAGCCTGGGAGGATGAAGATGACGCCAACTAAGTAGACTTTCCTTTGGGATTCAAATTTATTGCTAAATTTGGGGGCGGCTATGTCGGAAAGTCTTTTATTTCCTGTCATTTTATTTTGAAACTGTAGTGATGTCATTTCCTTTCCGAGCGCATCCCATCCTCATTCCCGACTCCGCATTCTGTGGGATGGTGGCTCGCGTGTGCGTAACCTAATCGAAAGTAAGTTTCATCCTGCACTAAGATGCAAATATTGCCATCAGATTTGTTTAGATGTTGTATACTTTCACCTGTTTTCATGTTAAGTATATTATACGCATGGTTTGATACTTTCGTGTGTATTTCTTTAGTTAATAGGTATCACGTGACTGTTATAAGCCTTGTTAGACTGGAGATTGTTTCCTTTACATTATTTCAGCCTTAAGCTGTATTCTCGAGTGCTATATTTCAGTTCTTATGCCCTTTAGTCCTACTGCTAAATCGTGTTTAGCCTCTGTGTCACTGTCAGACGCACCTAGAGTGTAGTTCGACACTCCCTGGCCATGCGCCTCTCATGTGCTGGGTGCATGGGGTGCAGTTGCGTCCGCTTCCACTAGAGGGAAGCAAAGACCACCAAATCCATTTAGTATTCCTACTTTGCCTCATTAACCTTTCGTATGCCTGTATATTAGTTGTTTATGACTCTTTTCAGGTTATTTGACCAAATTATTATATTTCAGTATTCTGATTCAATGTTTATTATTACATTGGATATTACTGTATACCTTTGTACATATTTTTTTATACATTTGTACATTGTGATTAATATTATTTCATTCTTTGTTTCTTTTATAGACCACACACACACACCCCACATATACCTCTTTGTACACCAATGCTGTACCCAAACTACAATATTAAAGTTTGCTGGAATAATTTCTCCATGCCCTTCTCTCTGACCGGAGCCCTGTCAAAGGAAACTGCCAGACCAGTATTATCCCCTTCAGAGAGTCTAACTCTATCACATGGTCCTTCGAGCCGGATCTGACAGCTTTCTGGAGACAATATGGAGCCAGGACAACCATCTGCAGATCCAGCAGTGCGTTCTCGACCCCAGCGGGAGATACAGTTACCAGCATCCCTTGCAAACTTTGAAGTTGGGTACACACCGAGAGTCACAGTACTCCCTTCCGCCGAAGCTGAGGAACTCGGAGCAGCAGCCCCAGCTCACAACATCCCAATCCCTGATCCACTTTCACTGCCATCTGCGAGAGCAGAGTCATGTCGATCCTGGGTATCTTCTCATCGTTGCAGACCGAGATCTCGAGCCAGTGCTGCCTCATCAACCAAGAGGTCCATTGCAGACGGGCTATCCGAGCTACAAAGTGCCATGTTGGAGGAACAGGTCAAGCGGATGGAATTAGCAGAAGTGCAGTGGCAGATCATGGAGCAGATGCTAGTGGACGAGCAGTGTACTCTTCTAGACAAAGAAGCCAGAGACGCCCTCTATGAGAAGGAGGAACTTCTCAGAGAACAAGAACGGCAGAGACGTCGACTGGAGGAGAAAGCAGAGATGGCATACAAGAGTAAAGAGGCTATCACCAGGCATCAGATGTTGCGACGGCGACAGAAAGAGATGGAATTGGCGCAAGCAGCTCTTATCACGTCTTTCCTGAAGGAAGAAGGATTGAGAGTTCCCGTTCCTCCAGGCCCCTCAGTGAATCTGAGTACGACCTAAGGTCCTCATTAGAAGTTCAGCCTCTCCTACTCCACTCACAAGATGGACATGAACTGCTCCATTCTACTCCATCTACTCATGTTATGCCACCAGTCTCCAGTACAGTCATAAGTCCACCTGTCTAGACCAGTCTTACATCAGTCCAGCCCGCTCCTCAAGTGAGTGCTTATACTACTACTAGTGTACTCGCTCAGCCGCAGCCTACGTATCTTACCATGCTTCCTCCTCCAGCAATCATCAACCCAGCTTCGCAGTCGGCTCCCAGATCCACCGTGAGTGCCGTTACCTCATGTGCTCCACCACTGTCAGTAGAAACAGTATATGGCCCCACTTCCCCAGCCACAGATGGTCTATAGCCAAGCCCAGGTCCAATATGTGCCTCCACCTGTTACACCTCTACAGCCAGTGCTATCAGCTGTTAACACGCTGTCCTATCCTTCCCCCGCCATGCCACCTTCTCCACGACAGGGCACAGCGCCTCTATATTACAGGGCAACGCCGGGTACAGACCTCATGGAGCTCCTAGTTGCCACATCTTATGGCCTTCCTAGACCTACTCTACCTCACTTCACCTCAGGTAAAGAGTCAGACTTTGCCCTGCTCAAGATGGCTTTGGACAATCTGCTCAATACGCATGCACACCTCACAGAGCAGTTCAAATATCAAGTCCTCCTCGATCACTTGAAACTGCCAAGCGCCTACAAGCTAGCCCAAGCCTACATGTACCATCCAAAGCCGTACACCTCAGCCCTCCAGGCTCTCCAAGATAAATATGGGCAACCGCGTCAGCTCTTGCAGAGTGAGCTGGGTGCCATCTTAAACTCACCTCACGTAAGATCTGGAGATCCAGAGGCATTTGACAACTTTGCCCTATCAGTACAAGGTCTAGTTGGCATGCTCCGCTCCCTCGAGGGTGAGAATGGCTATGAACTGCGATGCGGCTCCCATGTCGACAGGCTGCTCAGCAAACTGCCTACTAACTATCGAGATGCGTTTGTGGAGTACAGCATAAACCGAGGCATCCTGAGGAGCGGCACTAATCAGACCTACATGCTTGAAGACTTCTCTGTTTGGCTTCAGTTAAAGTCACAAGCAAAGCGCATTTCATCTCGAGCAGCTCTGATGTTCCAAGACCAGCCTAAGCCAGTTAAGGGAAAAAATAAATCCCAGGGTCCTTCATCCAACGTGTTTTACAGCACTGAGAGTCAAGCTAAGGTAGCCCCTCCAGATTCTGCTCGCAGCACAAAGTCACCCAAAGGTAAACCCAGTGTGAAGCCTTACTGCCCGTACTGCGACGACGCCCGTGAGCATTACCTCAGCTTATGCCCCAAATCAAAAACGCTCACTCCATCAGAGATTTCCGCCTGGATTAAAGACAGAGGCTGTTGGAGGTGTGGAAGGAACCATAAAACCTGAGGCATGTACTCTCAAGAAGCCTTGTCAAGTGTGCAAACAGCAACACCTGACCGTGCTCCACGAAGTGTGTTCCCAAGAGGCTAAGAAAGTGTTAATGGTCAGTGCTGCTCCCGACACCATATACGTTGACCGTCCCAGTCGGCCGCAGAGAGTAATGTTGAAGCTAGTTAAGGTGCGCCTGTACAATGACGATCACACTCTGGAAGGTTTCGCTATTCTGGACGACGGATCGGAGAGAACCCTCATCCTTCCCTCAGCAGTCCAGCATCTCCATTTAGCTAAAGAGCCTGAAAGCTTGCCTTTACGTACTGTCCGCCATGAGGTGATCCGTCTACAAGGAGCCGCTGTCTCGTTCGACATCTCCCCAGCTCATTCTCCCAAACAAAAGGTACCACATCTTTCATGCCTTCACCGCTGGTGAACTGAGCCTGTCTGAGCATAGCTATCCTGTCAAGTCACTCATGCGCAGATACTCCCACCTGCAAGGTCTTCCTCTGCCGAAGGTTGACAAGGTCCAGCCGCTTCTGTTGATAGGCTCTGACTTTCCACATCTGCTGCTTCCCAAACAACCGGTCCGAGCAGGTCCTCCTGGGAGTCCTGTAGCTGTGCGTACTGCTCTTGGTTGGACATTGCAAGGCCCCGCCAACCTTAACCTCACTGGTGAGCACTCTCACTGCTACTTCACCATGTCTACTAACTCAGAGCTGCAACGGCACATTGAACGACTGTGGGAAGTTGACATAACCCCGTATGCCAAAGCCAAGACTGTGATCCGCTCCAAAGAAGATCAGCAGGCCCTAGAACTGCTGGAACAGCGCACAGTCAAGGCAGAAGTGGATGGAGTAACAAGGTATGCTACTCCACTACTGAGGCGCAAAGCAAGCCTCGAGCTCTGGGCTCCAAAGCACACATTGCTCCCACAGCTACGGAGCACAGAACGCCATCTAGCCAAAGACACTGCTCTAGCCAACACCTACTGTCAAGAAATACAGAAACTTGAACAGTTGGGCTACGCCAAACCTCTACCCCCTGACACCGTAGACAGCTCCACAGAGTCCTGGTATCTGCCTCACCACGTTGTCCACCACAACAGTAAGGCGAGGATTGTCTACAACTGTTCCTACCAGCACAACGGTCAAAGTCTCAACAGCCAACTGTTGCCCAGTCCGACTTTAGGTCCTACTCTTCTCGGTGTACTTCTTCGGTTCCGAGAACATAGTGTGGCTATCAGTGGTGACATCAAAGCGATGTTTCATCAAGTTCGCCTGCTACCAGAAGACAAGCCCCTTCTCCGTTTTCTCTGGAGAGGTATGAAGATGGAGGAGGAACCAACGGTGTATGAGTGGCAGGTTTTGCCATTCGGGACGACATGCAATCCTTTCTGTGCCACATACGCCCTTCAGCGGCATGTGAAGGATAACAGCAGCGGTTATGAGGACATCCTACACCTTATGGAGACTGCCTTCTACGTCGACAACTGTTTGACCAGTGTCACGAATGCTGATGAAGCCAAGACCATTATCAACAGGATGCGTAAACTGCTCTCAGCTGGAGGCTTTGACATCAGGCAGTGGGCCAGTAACACTCCCACCGTTGTTGAGCATCTTCCATTGGAAGCGAAAGCAGCAAGCACCGAGTTGTGGCTCTCTCAGTCTCGACAAGATCCCGAAGAGCCAGCCTTAGGCCTTCGCTGGAACTGCCTTACCGATCGCCTTGGGTACCGCCACAGACCAGTAGAATATTCACACCCAACTCTGAGGAACGTCTACAAGGTGATGGCAACACAATATGATCCCCTCGGATACCTAATTCCATTCACCACACGATCGAAGATCCTGATTCAAGACCTGTGGAGAGTGGGAGTTGGCTGGGATGAACCGATCAGACCAGAGGCTCTGCTGGATATCTGGACACAATGGGAGAGTGAACTAGTCCATCTTCCACAAGTGGAAATCCCCCGATGCTATGTCCCATCAGTAGCAGACACTGGGGCACCCAGACGAGAGGCACACATCTTCTGCGACGCCTCTGAAAGAGCCTACGGTGCCGTCGCTTACCTCCGCACCCAAGATAATTAAGGTGAAGTCCACATTGCATTTGTGATGGCTCGGTCATGAGTGAGCCCTCGCAAACAACTATCCATGCCACGCCTCGAACTGTGTGCTGCTTTAGCCGGAGCCCAGCTGGCTAAAGTCATTATGACAGAACTTCCACTCCCTTCCCAGCAAGTCACTCTCTGGACTGACGCAATGACAGTTTTAACGTGGCTCAATTCCGACTTGTGTCGCTACAAGGTCTTTTTAGGAACTAGAGTCGCAGAAATTCAAGAGCTCACTGAAAACTCGACCTGGCGGTATGTCCGCACCACTGACAATCCAGCCGATGACCTTACTCGCGGCAAACCCTTGCTCGAACTCAGCCAGCCGAACCATTCCTCCGACAACATCCAGACTCCTGGCCAGTGCTTCAGTTAATAGAAGCCCAAGAAGCTGACGAGGATGAACTTCGGAAGACATTGTTCTGTGGAGCCACCACCTGCTCTCCGACCACGACACTCAGGTCTGATATAGACAACTGGGACAGTCTTCTCAAGGCTACCCATGAGAGCCTTCACGGGGCGGCTGATGACCAGAGCAGCCCCACCATGACAGCAGCTAACGTCCAAACAGCAGAGCTACATGTCCTCAGACAAGCCCAGAGTGAGTCCTTCCCTGAAGAAGTGGAAGCTCTTGCTGCTGGTAAGTCCATCTTGAGACTGAGTCGCCTGCTCATGCTTGCTCCAGAGTATGATGAAGCTGTTGGCCTGGTGAGAGTGGGAGGTAGACTACGCAGAGCAGAAGATCTTGACCCAGATGCAATGCATCCTATCATCCTCGATCCCAAATCTTATGTCACGAAGCTGCTCATTAAGAAATATGATTGTGAACTGCTACATCCAGGTCCCGAGCGGGTTTTCGCCGAGATGAGGAGAAGATATTGGATCCTCCGGGGAAGAGAGTCCATCAAGCATCATCAGCACAGCTGTGTTGAATGTCAGAAATGGCGCGCTACTCCAGTGGTCCCTCGGATGGCGATTGTTTCGGTCCCTACACTCCGCTTATACAAGCCACCTTTCTGGTCGACTGGAGTCGATTGTTTCGGTCCCTACAATGTCAAGGTGGGCCGGCGCACAGAAAAGCGGTGGGGTCTGATTTTCAAGTGCATGACGACGAGCTGTGTGCATCTTGACCTACTGGAGAGCATAGACACTGATGCTTTCCTGATGTCTCTCCGCCGCTTCATCGCCCGCCGCGGAAAGCCATTTGAGATCCTGGCCGACAGAGGAACCAACTTCCGAGGTGGAGCTGCGGAGCTGCAAGCCAGCTTTGCCGCTTTAGAAGTTCCTCTTCAAGAACAGCTGGCCAGACAGCAAATCAAGTTCCGTTTCAACCCCCCTGGCTCTCCTCACTTTGGGGGAACGTGGGAACGAGAGATCAAGTCTATTAAGTCAGCTCTCCAAGTCATCCTTCAGGACCACACGGTCGCTGAACCTGTGCTGCAAACTGTGCTGATTGAAGTGGAGGGAATACTCAATGCTAAACCGATTGGGTACCTCTCCTCCGATGCTGCGGATCCGGATCCCGTCACACCAAATCTACTGTTGATGGGACGCCGCGACGCATCACTCCCACAGGCTGTCTATGCATCTAGTGACCTTCTCAGCAGAAGAAGATGGCGCCACAGCCAGATCCTGGCGGACCATTTCTGGTCCAACTTTATCCATCGCCATCTCCCGGACCTTCAGAAGCGGTCGAAGTGGCACAAGGACACAGACAATCTGGCTGCTGGCCAGGTGGTGATGGTGGTTGATTCGCAGCTACCCAGAGCTCAGTGGCCCATCGGGAGAGTGGTGAAGACCTGTTCCGGTTCGGATGGACAAGTCAGGGCAGCTGAAGTTAAGATCAAGGGACAGACCTACCTACGGCCAGTCGTGCGCCTTGTGCAGCTGCCAGCCTGGGAGGATGAAGATGACGCCAACTAAGTAGACTTTCCTTTGGGATTCAAATTTATTGCTAAATTTGGGGGCGGCTATGTCGGAAAGTCTTTTATTTCCTGTCATTTTATTTTGAAACTGTAGTTATGTCATTTCCTTTCCGAGCGCATCCCATCCTCATTCCCGACTCCGCATTCTGTGGGATGGTGGCTCGCGTGTGCGTAACCTAATCGAAAGTAAGTTTCATCCTGCACTAAGATGCAAATATTGCCATCAGATTTGTTTAGATGTTGTATACTTTCACCTGTTTTCATGTTAAGTATATTATACGCATGGTTTGATACTTTCGTGTGTATTTCTTTAGTTAATAGGTATCACGTGACTGTTATAAGCCTTGTTAGACTGGAGATTGTTTCCTTTACATTATTTCAGCCTTAAGCTGTATTCTCGAGTGCTATATTTCAGTTCTTATGCCCTTTAGTCCTACTGCTAAATCGTGTTTAGCCTCTGTGTCGCTGTCAGACGCACCTAGAGTGTAGTTCGACACTCCCTGGCCATGCGCCCCTCATGTGCTGGGTGCATGGGGTGCAGTTGCGCCCGCTTCCACTAGAGGGAAGCAAAGACCACCAAATCCATTTAGTATTCCTACTTTGCCCCATTAACCTTTCGTATGCCTGTATATTAGTTGTTTATGACTCTTTTCAGGTTATTTGACCAAATTATTATATTTCAGTATTCTGATTCAATGTTTATTATTACATTGGATATTACTGTATACCTTTGTACATATTTTTTATACATTTGTACATTGTGATTAATATTATTTCATTCTTTGTTTCTTTTATAGACCACACACACACACCCCACATATACCTCTTTGTACACCAATGCTTGTACCCAAACTACAATATTAAAGTTTGCTGGAATAATTTCTCCATGCCCTTCTCTCTGACCGGAGCCCTGTCAAAGGAAACTGCCAGACCAGTATTATCCCCTTCAGAGAGTCTAACTCTATCACATGGTCCTTCGAGCCGGATCTGACAGCTTTCTGGAGACAATATGGAGCCAGGACAACCATCTGCAGATCCAGCAGTGCGTTCTCGACCCCAGCGGGAGATACAGTTACCAGCATCCCTTGCAAACTTTGAAGTTGGGTACACACCGAGAGTCACAGTACTCCCTTCCGCCGAAGCTGAGGAACTCGGAGCATCAGCCCCAGCTCACAACATCCCAATCCCTGATCCACTTTCACTGCCATCTGCGAGAGCAGAGTCATGTCGATCCTGGGTATCTTCTCATCGTAGCAGACCGAGATCTCGAGCCAGTGCTGCCTCATCAACCAAGAGGTCCATTGCAGACGGGCTATCCAAGCTACAAAGTGCCATGTTGGAGGAACAGGTCAAGCGGATGGAATTAGCAGAAGTGCAGTGGCAGATCATGGAGCAGATGCTAGTGGACGAGCAGTGTACTCTTCTAGACAAAGAAGCCAGAGACGCCTTCTATGAGAAGGAGGAACTTCTTAGAGAACAAGAACGGCAGAGACGTCGACTGGAGGAGAAAGCAGAGATGGCATACAAGAGTAAAGAGGCTATCACCAGGCATCAGATGTTGCGACGGCGACAGAAAGAGATGGAATTGGCGCAAGCAGCTCTTATCACGTCTTTCCTGAAGGAAGAAGGAATTGAGAGTTCCCGTTCCTCCAGGCCCCTCAGTGAATGTGAGTACGACCTAAGGTCCTCATTAGAAGTTCAGCCTCTCCTACTCCACTCACAAGATGGACATGAACTGCTCCATTCTACTCCATCTACTCATGTTATGCCACCAGTCTCCAGTACAGTCATAAGTCCACCTGTCTAGACCAGTCTTACATCAGTCCAGCCCGCTCCTCAAGTGAGTGCTTATACTACTACTAGTGTACTCGCTCAGCCGCAGCCTACATATCTTACCATGCTTCCTCCTCCAGCAATCATCAACCCAGCTTCGCAGTCGGGCTCCCAGATCAACCGTGAGTGCCGTTACCTCATGTGCTCCACCACTGTCAGTAGAACAGTATATGGCCCCACTTCGCCAGCCACAGATGGTCTATAGCCAAGCCCAGGTCCAATATGTGCCTCCACCTGTTACACCTCTACAGCCAGTGCTATCAGCTGTTAACACGCTGTCCTATCCTTACCCCGCCATACCACCTTCTCCACGACAGGGCACAGCGCCTCTATATTACAGGGCAACGCCGGGTACAGACCTCATGGAGCTCCTAGTTGCCACATCTTATGGCCTTCCTAGACCTACTCTACCTCACTTCACCTCAGGTAAAGAGTCAGACTTTGCCCTGCTCAAGATGGCTTTGGACAATCTGCTCAATACGCATGCACACCTCACAGAGCAGTTCAAATATCAAGTCCTCCTCGATCACTTGAAACTGCCAAGCGCCTACAAGCTAGCACAAGCCTACATGTACCATCCAAAGCCGTACACCTCAGCCCTCCAGGCTCTCCAAGATAAATATGGGCAACCGCGTCAGCTCTTGCAGAGTGAGCTGGGTGCCATCTTAAACTCACCTCACGTAAGATCTGGAGATCCAGAGGCATTTGACAACTTTGCCCTATCAGTACAAGGTCTAGTTGGCATGCTCCGCTCCCTCGAGGGTGAGAATGGCTATGAACTGCGATGCGGCTCCCACGTCGACAGGCTGCTCAACAAACTGCCTACTAACTATCGAGATGCGTTTGTGGAGTACAGCATAAACCGAGGCATCCTGAGGAGCGGCACTAATCAGACCTACATGCTTGAAGACTTCTCTGTTTGGCTTCAGTTAAAGTCACAAGCAAAGCGCATTTCATCTCGAGCAGCTCTGATGTTCCAAGACCAGCCTAAGCCAGTTAAGGGAAAAAATAAATCCCAGGGTCCTTCATCCAACGTGTTTTACAGCACTGAGAGTCAAGCTAAGGTATAGCCCCTCCAGATTCTGCTCGCAGCACAAAGTCACCCAAAGGTAAACCCAGTGTGAAGCCTTACTGCCCGTACTGCGACGCCCGTGAGCATTACCCCAGCTTATGCCCCAAATTCAAAACGCTCACTCCATCAGAGATTTCCGCCTGGATTAAAGACAGAGGCTGTTGGAGGTGTGGAAGGAACCATAAACCTGAGGCATGTACTCTCAAGAAGCCTTGTCAAGTGTGCAAACAGCAACACCTGACCGTGCTCCACGAAGTGTGTTCCCAAGAGGCTAAGAAAGTGTTAATGGTCAGTGCTGCTCCCGACACCATATACGTTGACCGTCCCAGTCGGCCGCAGAGAGTAATGTTGAAGCTAGTTAAGGTGCGCCTGTACAATGACGATCACACTCTGGAAGGTTTCGCTATTCTGGACGACGGATCGGAGAGAACCCTCATCCTTCCCTCAGCAGTCCAGCATCTCCATTTAGCTAAAGAGCCTGAAAGCTTGCCTTTACGTACTGTCCGCCATGAGGTGATCCGTCTACAAGGAGCCGCTGTCTCGTTCGACATCTCCCCAGCTCATTCTCCCAAACAAAGGTACCACATCTTTCATGCCTTCACCGCTGGTGAACTGAGCCTGTCTGAGCATAGCTATCCTGTCAAGTCACTCATGCGCAGATACTCCCACCTGCAAGGTCTTCCTCTGCCGAAGGTTGACAAGGTCCAGCCGCTTCTGTTGATAGGCTCTGACTTCCCACATCTGCTGCTTCCCAAACAACCGGTCCCGAGCAGGTCCTCCTGGGAGTCCTGTAGCTGTGCGTACTGCTCTTGGTTGGACATTGCAAGGCCCCGCCAACCTTAACCTCACTGGTGAGCACTCTCACTGCTACTTCACCATGTCTACTAACTCAGAGCTGCAACGGCACATTGAACGACTGTGGGAAGTTGACACAACCCGTATGCCAAAGCCAAGACTGTGATCCACTCCAAAGAAGATCAGCAGGCCCTAGAACTGCTGGAACAGCGCACAGTCAAGGCAGAAGTGGATGGAGTAACAAGGTATGCTACTCCACTACTGAGGCGCAAAGCAAGCCTCGAGCTCTGGGCTCCAAAGCACACATTGCTCCCACAGCTACGGAGCTACTGTCAAGAAATACAGAAACTTGAACAGTTGGGCTATACGCCAAACCTCTACCTCCTGACACCGT
>NC_056590.1:4134986-4135897 GCF_018340385.1 Cyprinus carpio
CTCATTGCCAACCAACTAAGTTGCTAACAGGTTAGCAACTATGGTTTTGGGAAACGCACCCCAGATGTCTGGACTCTGTTTGGGATTTAGAAAAACAAAGAAATGGTTCAATATTTTGGTTATTAAAAGGCTACATTCTGTGAGAATTTATATTTTTATATTTCACAAAAAAAATATTGTTTAAAACTGAAACAAAATAAAATTAACGCAACAGTTTGCGAATTTATTTATTTATTTATTTTTGAGTTAAGGCAACTTCCTCTGAAGTTATAATAACTACATTAGTCAACATTTGAAGTGGATCAAAACCTTTCTTCAAAGTTGCCCTAAAACCAAAATGACGGAGTCCACTCCAAACCTGTTCTGGAGTTTGATGCACCCTCATAGAACACTGTCCATATGGAAAGAACAAGAGAGATTCACACACATGCTATATCTGACCCCACAAAGCGATACAGAACTGCCCCAGCCCCTCCAGCTAGACTGGTAGGTCTGTCTGTTTTTGGGCTGTGAGGAGCGATTGTGTTCTCATGTTACTGGGTTGAAACAATGCCACTGCACTCCCAGCAGCCCTACTCTTTTTATTCATTATTTTCCCACTTAGCCCATATTATTGTTTTTCCTGAGAATATAATAATAACAAATTATCAGTGATAATTAATCATTATTTTCTGAAAATCATTGTTATTTATTTGTGAGCGTAAGCGTTTCTGCGGAAGAGCTTTAAGACCAAAGGAGTCCTCCATCAACTGCTCCGAAAGCTTCGAAGCAGTACGGCGTGACTGCAGTGCTAACTGCGCTACTTCAAGAGTCCAGCAAATTTTGATTTAACTAAATCAGTTTGGCGAATACAACTTGCGATCACCCGTGTTGGCTATTCCTAAACTTGGAGCTCATTATATTGAAGTACA
>NC_056590.1:4136590-4240886 GCF_018340385.1 Cyprinus carpio
TATAATTCTAATGGATAGTTATTTTATAATTGCATAAAATAATGTGCCAACAGGATATTTTTAGTTCTCTTCACTTTACAACAAATCCTTTAAATTTAACAAATTTATCAAAACAGAACAATAATTGCAAATATATAATTCTAATGGATAAATAAAATTGCAGTATATAATAATATAGGCTTAGCTATAAACAAACAAAAAATAAATAAATGAATAATAATTTAAAGCGAACCATAAGGTAAGGTTGGGCTCTCATTCGGGAGAAATCCAAACGTTTCCATATTCGTGATGTTGGCTATTTCAAGCTTAGAGCTATTAATTATAAGGCGGGAAAAATAGCTTTGTAGTTCACGCGTGTTCAGTATCGACGGAAAAAAAATAAAAAATCATAATACAAAAAATATGCCAAAGTGGAACGCTCGCTCGCGCCTAATGTGCAAGGGTGAACGGCTACTGTTTCCCATGAATGTGCGCCAAGGCACCAGCTGCGAATCAAAATAAGCTGAAACAGAAAATACAAAAATTTTTGGTCCACACAGTAAAGGGCATAATTCAAAAATGCAAAGTAGTTAAGCAGTTTGAAAAAATCAGGAATAATAACAGATTGGAATAACAACGTATGCTAAATGCTGGACAATTCTCATTTCGATTACAAATGGAACCTGCAAACCTTTTTTAAACCAAGAATTGAACCAGAAATGAAAACATTTAGCTTTTTATCCGTATATATAGGCAGGATATTTAAAGACTGTTTAAGAACAATAGCAAGAGATAAGATCCTTTGTGTTAAGGTCTTCTTTTAATTTTGATTGAGTAGGACTGTAGCCTCTAAGGGGACTATCCTAGATTGTTGAAATGAACTCATGGTACATTTGTTTTTATGGTTTTTAAAGATGGTACAGTGTTATCATTCATAATGTTATTGTTGTGTTTACCTCATCCCATTTTTTTTTTTTTTGTTTTTGAATGAGTCTATTTTACAGTTACAATCTACATTCAGTTCGCAATCGTCCCTTTTGCGCCACCTGGCGCGTAGTTTCGCGAATGAAATTTAACACGCGACTGACTTTGCAGTTTAAGCGCGACGGCCATGGGCGGCGTATACGCGCGGCGGTATTACCCATTTTGGTTCGTTATACCATCTGGTAGTTCACACAAAACAAGGGGGAGCCAGCCTTAGTTACTATGCCGCACGCAGGTGGGAATCAAGCTTCCAGAAGAGAATCAGATGTGCTAAAACAGTAACATTTAAATCTAGGACTCAAAACTCATCTGACTTAGCTGAGTGCATTTACTGAATGATGTCAACTGGTGCGATGTCCGATACTGACTTGCCACTTGTTATTTTACGTATTCACTGTATTTTATGTAAAATCATTTTTGGTTTTAAATTCATTTTAAAATAAGTCAATTTTTAAAACCATTTCCAAAGTTTTAAAATTGCTTGTTTTATTATTTTATTTTTCTTCATTTATTATGAACTTTCTTTTATGTTAAAGCACTTTGAATTCCCATTGTGATATTACAATGTGCTATATAAAGAAACTTGCCTTGCCTGCACCTAGCGATATGCGCACGTCATGTCTGTAGATACTCTTTACCATTTTTGTATTGAATCCTCTCAGTTTGTAGTCATTTTTGGTTTTGTCTTTATTTTTTTCAATGCTCATTTGATTATAGTTTTTCTTTTGTCTTTTTAAGGTTATAAATACAAGGCTGTAGATCCTCTGCCCCTTTCCTGCACCTGGTCAGTGCGTCCCATTATTTTGGTAAATTGAGGTACTGGTTAACTATTTTGACAGTTAATCTAATAATTTTATTGTGGTAAGTAAAGGGGAACAAGACAATGGTTACCCACGAAAAACATATGGGGGAATACCATACCCAGCAGCTGACCAGTGTGCTGAAGCACAAGTCTAAATGCAACAAAGACACATGGACATTTGCCGGCAACAGCTGTAATGTCACTACTGGTGTGGGACTTGGGGTCCGAGTATTAAAAAGGGCACATGTACATTCAACTCTTTTATGCAAGGAGATGTTTGTAACACACAAACATACGATGCAAGTAGATGTAGTTTCTCATTGCCCCCTTGGGCAATCATGTTACATGCATAAACATGATATGTTCTTTCAGATGGGAACTGGCACCGGAGTCCAACATGTTTCTGGAGGATCCACGGTCCTCTAGAATTTAGCTCAAACCAGCTCCAACACACCTGCGTTAAAGTTTTTTTTTTTTTGTTTTTTTTTTTTGTATGCCTAGTTGAGACCTCGATTAGCTGGTTCAGCCGAGTTTAATTGGGGTTGGTGCTAAAACTGTCGCTGACTGGAGATATGGAGAACACAAGATTCAGCAGGTGAGCTCTCTTAAGCCAGAGGAGGCTTAAGTTCTGTGGTCAGGACATCTTCCAAGGAGGCTCACAGAAAGCCTAGTGACCTAGAGTTGTTATTCATGCAGAGGTCTCCAGAGGTCAATAATCTCAAAAGAGACAACCTCTATTAGTGAGAAAGAAACCTAGTGACGTTTAGATTCGAAGAAGCACCACCCTAGAGGAAGAATCACAGAGAACCTAGCCACTGGCAACTACTAACCTAGAAAACCAGCTTTAAAGGCCTAACGCGTCGCATGGATGAGGCTTATCAGGGAGCCTTACGGAGAACCTAATGACTAGATGTGCTACCCAGGAGGCAAATGCCTCAGTAGAACAAACTATCAAAGTGAAAGGAGACTAGCAATGCTCCACTTCAAAGGCTGTCTCAACAACACCATGTATGCATCTGACAAAAAACGCAGAACAGACACGAATGTATCGCTGTCAGTGCCTTCAAGTTCTTTAGCAGCCAAACGCTAGCACGGAACCGGGAACACTTCCCATAACACCCGATTTGCTTGCTACAGTAGGTAGACATCCAAAATGGGTAATACCGCCGCCGCAGGGCCGCGGCATTAACTGCAAATCAGTTGGCGTGTTCTAAATAATCATTCGCTGAAAACTACCGCCAGGTGGCGCAAAGGGACGGATTGCGAAACTGAAATGTAATTGTCAAATGAAAGGAAGACGTTTTTAACGCAACGATAACATTATAATATACACATTTAACATCCTTAAATAGCCATTAAAACAAAAATAGGATTAGTCTTAGGTCTACAGTCTACTCATCAAAAATTTAAAGAAAGCGCCGTTAACACAAAGGCTCTTCTGCATGCTATTGTTTTTTAACAACAGCAGTATACCTATGATATACTATATATATATATACTATAGTATTAATATTACTTATATTATATATATAATAGCGGATCTTAAAAATGTTCATTTCGGTTCATTCTTGGTTAAACAAAAAATAATAATAATAATAATCTTCAGGTTCCATTTGCAGAGCGAAATAAAAACGGTCCAGAATTTACAAATAATTCTTATTAACTCTGTGATAATTCTTGATTTTTCAAACTGCTAACACATTTGCATTTTTGCAATTATGCCTTTACGTGTGACCAATAATTGTGAATTGGTCACTTTGCGATGCGCTGGGGCCTCCACGCGCTACATATTCATTGGAAACAGCAGTCGTGTCACCGAGCCATGCGGCGCAAGGCACGCGAGGCCACTTTGGGCATATTTGTGCTTAATAATGTTTTTTTGCCGCTTCGATACTGAAAACACGTGCTGAAATCCCAAAGGCCTATTCTACCTAATAAATAAGAGTTTTTTTAGCTTCAAATGGGCAACATGTTTGGTTTTGTCCCGAATGAGAGAGAAAGCCAACCTTACATATGTATGACGCTTAAATTATTGTAATTATTATTTTGTTTTTTTTTTTTTTTTGTGTTTATAAGCCTCAAATTATTATATAGCCTGCTGCAAATTATAGTAACCATTAGAATTATATATTTGTAATTCTGTTCTGTTATGATAATTTTTTTTACATTTAAAGGAGTGTGTTGTAAAGTGAAGGGAACTAAAAAGTCCCGTTGGTACATTACCTATAAGCATTATTGGCCTTGCCTTATTATTTCTGATTGTAATAAAAATGCAACATCTCCCAAATGTAATTATTTTTTAGCATGTTTTCGTGTATGTTTTTTATCCAGCTTGATTTTTTGTAGATGGCTAGCGAAAATGACTTTGTGCATCACGATTCACTTCAGTGAAACAATAACAAATATATATAACTTCAGATCGCCTCTCGCACGTTGCTCAGCTGTGCGACCATTTCAACATAGAATGTTTGATATAAAAGGTTGCTGTCAGATTTTATATATGGACTGTTCATAAAAAGAAAAATAAAAAAAAAAAAATGATATTGTTAGTTTTAGGCTAACATGCAATCAAGTCTTAAGGAATTACTATATAAGATACACGGTTCAGTTAGGCTATTTAACATGCACTGTGACATTTTTACCGTTTCAACTGATAAACAACTCCTTAGAGATTTTCAAGTCAGGTTTTAATAACGTATTGAAAAATTCAAGACGTGAATCTAGTATTAAAAAAAGGGGTTTCAGCACATGCTAAATTAAGTTCTATGAATGTAATAAGTTTAGCATGACTTGTTCATCATAGCATATTTTTACGAGGTGTATTTCGTTTTCTGGAAACAAGCACCCACTTTTTTCTTTTCTTAAATCTATGAATCGCTCGCCTATCTCCTACAAACCTACAAATAACGGGCTAATAGAGGTTCTTTCTTAATTATTTATTTATAATGTTTATTCTTGAAGCAAAAAAGTATTATTACTTTCACTAACAATAAGGGACGATACAAATATTTGTAATGTACAATAATAAGGCCGATAATCTGCCTGCAGTTAAAAAAGATATATTTTGATTTTGATTCATCCATTTATGTAGGATACAATTAGTATATCTAAAAATAAAAATAAAAATAAAATAATGTCATAATAAAATGCGCATCGGTCTGAATACAATTTTACATTGTAGAATTGGGGGTAGTAATTTAGGAGTTTGAAAATACAGTGAAATTACGCAAAATGGCATGGGCTTTCAAAAGCAGGACAACTGAAGGTCTATGAACGTTTCTATTGATGCATTTTTTAAACAATGGCACTTCAGTTTTCAAACTGAATAATATACTTTTTCAACCATATAGCCTTGAATAAAAATAAATAAAATGCATTACGTTTCAGGAAAAGGAACACTGAGGAGGGTAGGTTGTTTAACGTCTGGGGTTTGGAGTTGTACTTGCAATATAATGAGCTCCCAAGTTTAAGGATCAGCCTACACTAGGTTTTTTTTTTTACTCTCTAATTTAAACAGCAGTTAAACTTGAAATACGTCTTCCTTCAGGCAGGACTGAATGTTTTTCCTGTCTTGCCTAAATGTGGTTTTTTTAGGTCAGTTTGCCACGAGTCCGCGCGCGTGTGAAGCGGGAGCAGCTGACGGAGGATTCCGCTTGGTCTTAAAGGCCTTCCGCAAAACGCACGTACGTTAAGCAAATAAACAATGATTTTTGGCAAAAAATAATGATACATTATCAATTGATAGATTTGTTATTATTTTGGTCTAGTGAAAAATAATAATCGGGCTGCGGGGAACATAATGAATAAACAGAGTAAGGCTGCGTGTGAGTAACAGGCATTGCTTCAACCCAGTAACCAAACACACCGTTCCTCACAGACCAAAGACAGACCGAGTTCAGTTCAAGCTGGAGCGGGGCTGGGGGTAGTTTTCTGTATTAATTGTGGGTCTGAGATAAAAGGTGTGAATCTCTTGCTCTTTCATATGGACAGTATTATGAGGGTTTCAAACTTGCGAAACAGGTTTTAGGACAACTTTAAAGAAAGCTGTCTGATCCAGTCAACATGTTGACTATATAGCGCATAAAGTTTATTAGTTATTTAACTTAATTTCCGAGGAAGTTGCCTTAACTTAAAACAAAAAAAAAAACACTTCTCATGTTGCATTAGGTCGGGGCGATAGGCCTATGGCCTAAAAAAAAATCCGACGATGTTTTTCATAAAAAAAATCCCAATTTACAATTAAATCCGACTTTTTTTGCTACCGACTTAACAGCAAATATTCAAATGACATAAGAAATTTCTTCAAAAAAAGTGTTAATATAACAATATATTATTTTTTGCTACTAGCCCATCATGCATCGAAACCATCCACTCGGCGTTAATGAGTCTGTTCAGATTAAAACTGGTCAACTCCGCACAGTGAGGTCAGTGTCATGGACGGATGGACAGACCAAAGTTGTAGGCCTAAATCCATTTTCTATTTTCTATTTTCATCTCGTTATGCGCGCGGTTAGGTTTATGTATTTATTTTTATTTCTTATATCAATTATTGTGAAAGATAGCAGACACTGTCTAACGTGTCTACACTTTACGGCTCCCTGTTCTATAGGTGCGCAAACATCTCTCTCCACTATCGCAGCAGAGGCGCAGAGTATGTGAGAGTTGGGAGCGGCAAGAAATTTCCTCCGCGCTCCGAGCATTAATAATCCACTCCGCTGTTTTTCCGCGGTCATTGATTACCAGAAACACTGCTCCGCCTTAACTCCGCGGCCTAAAGTTTGAATGTTCTGTGAATAATAGGTATAAAATAAAATAAAAATTAAATTAAGATACCATGAATTTAAAATTACAGTGAGAGCTTTCAAAGGGGGGATTAGGTGGATTGTGTGGTGCAAACTTTTTGTCCTACCAAATGCCAAAATAATAAAATTGTCAGCATCTAAAAAGGTATAATTGCGATGCTTTCTGCCTGCGCAAATTTTTTTTGTAATGAAAATAACAGTTTGACATTTTTCGTCAGTTATTTTATCTACAGATCGATGCATTGTTACAGATTTCTGCTCTTCATAAATCAGATACAGAAGTAGGCCTACTGTAAGATTAAATTTGTTTGAATGCAATTATTGCGACAGCGATTACGTGTGGAAGTGTGTATCTTTTGTAAATCATGCTTAACCCGAAATAATCAGTAAAAGGGAAGGAAAATTACTTGAGAAACTAGCCTGTAAATCTCCGCTCGGTACTATTGCCGCCTATTATAATCTTCGTATCAGAGAGAGTATGTGTATCAAGCTCTAGACTTAAATCTGTTTATAATTGTGATTCTTGCTAAATATGCAGTTATATGACGGGATGTTTGGCATGAATTGGTATTCGTGATGGAGCGGTGCTTGGATTGCGAGTGAAAACCACGACGCTCCGACTTTTTTATAATCAAATCCGCTCCTCTTCAGTCAGGAATAACAACACGCTCCGCGCGCGGGTCGCGGGCCGCCGCCCGGGCCGCGGGCCGGGCGCACCGGCCCGGCCCCCCCCGCCGCGCCCCCCCCCCCCCTCCAGGAAGAATATGAGTTTGAGCGCTGCACAAAAGTGGACAACTGAGGCAAAAGACTGTACGTTGCATTATCCACAAAGCCATCCAACCCCACAGCAGGCCTTTTCGTCCCAATGAGACGCAGCTGCACCACCATACCTATTCATACTTAAACCTGCCTCTGAGCGGAGCGGTGTTATTCTGACTGAAGAGGAGCGGAATTTTTTAAAAGTCGGAGCGTGTGGTTTTCACTCGATCCAGCACCCGGCCTCCATCACGAATACAAATATCATGAAAACATCCCGTAATATATGCATATAGCAAGAATTCACATGATAAACATATTTAGCTATAGCCTGATACACATACTCTCTCTGATACGAAGATTATATGACGGCAATAGGGAGCGGGATGTTACGTTACAGGCTAGTTCTTCAGGGAATTTGTTTCCTTTTACTGATTCTTTTTCGGGTTTAAAGGTGATTTTAAAAATACAGCACAATTCCACGTTAATCGCATGTCGCAATAATGCATTCAAACAAAGTAATCTTAACATGGCTAATTCTGTATCGATTTTGAATGAGCAGAAATCAGTTAACAATGCATCGATATGTTAGATAAATACAATGACGGAAAAGTACTGTTATTTCATTTACAAAACAAATTTGCGTCAGCAGGAAAGCAGCAATTATACCTTTTAATGCTGACAATTTGATTAGGTTTGGCATGTGGTGGACAAAAAGTTTGCACACAATAGACTAATACCCTTTTGAAACTCTACGGTAAATTCATTCATTTATTTATTTATTTTATTTTTATTTTATTTGCTATTGGAACATAACAGTTTCAACTTTAGCCGCGGAGGTGAAGGCGGAGCAGTGTTTCTGGTATCAATAACCGCGGGCGGAGGTGATTATTAAATGCTCGGAGCGCGGAGGGAAATCTTGCCGTCCACTCCAATACTCTTGCTGCGAGGTGAGAAGAGATGTTTCGCCTAATATGGATCAAGGCCGTAAAGTTAGACACGGTTAGGGACAGTGTCGCTATATTTACAAATAATGATATAAGAAATAAAAAATAAATACTAAACTAAACCAGCGGCATAACGAGATGAACAATAGAAAATAGAAAATTGATTAGGCCTACACGCTGGTCTGTCCGCACGTCCAATGACACTGGACTCACTGCGGAGTTGCCAGTTTTAAAATCTGAACAGCTCTTCACGCCGATGTGGATGTTAGAGCATGATGGCTAGTATTAAAAAGATCATATATTGTTATATTAACACTGTTTTGAACAAATTGCTTGTCAGTTGACTATTGATTTTAAGTAGGGAGGCAAAAAGAAATCGATTTATATTTAAATTGAAAATTGGACTTTTTTATGAAAAATGAAAAAAAATCGGGGGAATTTTTGTTTAGGGACCTAGCCTATCGCCCCGCCCTAGGCAACAGTTTTTTTTTTTTTTAAGTTAAGGCAATCCTCTGAAATTAAGTTATAATAACTAATAACTTTATTGCGACTATATAGTCAACACATTTGAAGTGGATCAAACCTTTCTTTAAGCTGTCCTAAAAACCGGTTCTGCAAGTTTGAAAACCCTATAGACTTGTCCCTATGAAAGGAGCAAGAGATTCACACCTTTATCTCGACCCCCAAGTATACAGAACTACCCCCCGCCCCCTCCAGCTGAAACTGAACTCGGGTCGGTTTTTTGGCTTGTTGAGGAAACTGTGGTTGGTACTGGGTTGAAAAACTGCCTGTTTACCACAGCAGAGCCTTATCTTTTTATCATTATTTCCAGCAGCCCATATTATTATTTCACTAGACCAAAATAAATAACAAATTATCAATTGATAATTTATCATTATTTTTGCCAAAATCATTGTTATTCTGTTTAACGTAGGCGTTTGCGGGAGGCTTTAAGACCAGCGGAACCCCCGTCAGCTGCTCCCGCCTTCACAGCGCCGGGACTCGGGCAAAATGACCCAACATTAGCAGACAGGAAAACATTTCAGTCTCCCTGAAGGAAGACGTATTTTCAAGTTATGCTGTTAAAATAGAGAGTAAAAAAAAAAAAAAAAAACCCTATTGTAGGCTATCCTAAACTTGGAGCCCATTATATTGAAGTACAAATCCAAACACCAGACGCCAACTACACTCTCAGGGTTCTTTCACTGAAAGTATGCATTTTTAGTTATTTATTCACAGGCATAGGTTGAAAAAGTAATATTTGACAGTTGAACAACTTTAAGTGCCATTGATTTAAAAAAATGGATCATAGAAACGTTCATTTAGACCGTTCAGTGTAATGCTTTGGACTTCACATGCCATTTGTAATTTCACTGTATTTTCAACTCCTAAATTATACCCCAATTCTACAATGGTAAAAGATTCAGAACGATGGCATTTTTTATGACCATATTTATTTTTATTTTTATTTTAGGAAATAGCGCTAAATTGTAGCCTACATAGCATGGATGAATCAAAAACAATATATCTTTTAACGCAGGGAAGATATAGGCCTATATATTGTACCTTACAAATATTTGGATCGGCCCCTTTTTATTAACGTATAAATAATTATTTTCTTCAAGAATAAACAGTTAAATAAAGAATAAGAAATAACCGTTCCTATACCCTTATTTGTAGGTTGTAGGAGATATTGCGAGCGGATTCATAGATTTTAAAAAAGAAAAAGTGGGTGCTGTTTCCAGAAACGAATACACCTCGTCAAAAAATGCTATGATGAAAAAGTCATGCTAAATTATTAATTCATAGAAATAATTTAAGCAATTAAGAACCTTTTTATACTAGATTCAGCTTGAATTTCATTCCTATTAAATGACTTTAAAACTCTCAAGGAGTTTATAAGTTGAACCGGTTAAATGTAACAGTGCATGTTAAATAGCCACATGAACTGTATATTATATAGTATCCGAAGACTTGAGTTGCATGTTATCAAAAACTAACAATAAGAATTTTTTTTTTTTTTTTTTTTTATAGAACAATTCCTGTTATAAAATGTGAAGAACTTTATATCAAACATTTGAAATGGTCCACAGCTGAGCACGCGAGAGGGGATCTGAAGTTAGTTTATTGTTTGTTCACGAAGTGAATGTGAGGCACAAGTCATTTTAGCCTGCAAATGAAAAAAATAAAGCTGGATTAAAAACATACGCGAAAACATGCTAAACAATAAATACATTTGTGAGAGTTGAATTTTATACATTCAGAAATAATAACGGCAGGCCTAATAATGATATAGGCTAATGTACCAACGGGACATTTTGGTTCCCGTCACTTTACAACAAATCCTTTAAATGTAAAAAAAATTACTCAGAACAGCAACAAGAATTACATAATAAAATTCTAATGGGTAAATATAATTGCAGCAGGCGATATAATAATTTAGGCTTTAAACATACAACGAAAAAAATATTAAAAATATAATTCAAAGCGATTACATGTAAGGTAAGGGGGCTTATCCCTCATTCGGGACAAAACCAAACATGTGGCCCATTTGAGCTAAAACTTTATTTATTAGTAAAAGTAGGCTTTGGATTTCAACACGTGTTTCAGTATCGACGGCAAAAAAAAACATTATTAGCAAAAATATGTCCAAAGTGGCCCGCTGCTGCGCCGCTATGGCGTCGCCGTGAAACGACGGCTGTTTCCAATGAATATGTTGCGAGTGAGGCACCATGCGCGATCAAAGTGACAATCACAATATTGGTCACACAGTAAAGGCATAATTCCAAAATGCAAAGCTGTAGCAGTTGAAAAACAAGAATTATAACAGAGTTAATAAGAATTATTTGTAAATGGCCGGACCGTTCTTATTTCGCCTATGCAAATTGGAACCTGATAGAATTATTATTATTATTTTATCTTAAACCAAGAATGAAAACGAATGAAAAATTTAATCAAGTATTTTATATATATATATATATATATATCATAATATACTTATATATATATATATATTATAGATTATACTAAAGAACTTGAAGGCACTGACAGCGATACATTCGTGTCTGTTCTGCGTTTTTTGTCAGATGCAGAATGGTGTGTTGAGACCGCCTTTGAAGTGGAGCATTGCTAGGTTTCCTTTCACTTTGAGAGTTGTTCTACTGAGGCATTTGCTCCTGGGTAGCAACATCTAGTCATTAGGTTCTCCGTAAGGCTCCCTGATAGCCTCATCATGCTGACGCTTTAGCCTTTAAAGCTTGTTTAGGTAGTAGTGCCAGGTGGCTAGGTTCTCTGTGATCTTCCTAGGGTGGTGCTTCTCGAATATAAAGTCACTAGGTTTCTTCTCACTATAGAGGGTTGTTCTTTTGAGATATTGACTCTGGAGACCTCTGCATGAATAACAACTCTAGGTCACTAGGCTTTCTGTGAGCCTCCTTGGAAGATGTCCTGACCACAGAACTTAAGCCTCCTCTGGCTTAAGAGAGTCATCCTGCTGAATCTTGTGTTCTCATATCTCCAGTCAGGAAAGTTTAGCACCAACCCCAATTAAACTCAGCTGAACCAGCTAATCGAGGTCTCACTAGGCATACAAAAAAACAAAAAACAAAAAAAAAACTTTAAAGCAGGTGTGTTGGAGCTGGTTTGAGCTAAATTCTAGAGGACCGTGGTCCTCCAGAACAGTTTGGACTCCGGTGCCAGTTCCCATCTGAAAGGAACATATCAGGTTATGCATGTAACCATGATTGCCCAAGAGGGGCAATGAGAAACTACATCTACTTGCCATGCTTTGTGTGTTACAAACATCTCCTTCAGAAAAGAGGTGAATTACATGTGCCCTTTTTATACTCACAGTCACACCAGTAGTGACATTACAGGCTGTTGCCGGCAAATGTCATGTTCTTTGTTGCATTTAGACTTGTGCTTCAGACACTGGTCATGCTGGTGGTATTCCCCCATAGTGTTTTCTTGGGTAAACATTGTCTTGTTCCCCTTTACTTACCACAATAAAATTATTAGATTAACTGTCAAAATAGTTAACCAATTACTCAATTACCAAAATAATGTGACGCACTGGCCAGATGAAGGAAAGGGGGCAGAGGATCTACAGCCTTGTATTTATAACCTTAAAAAGACAAAAGAAAAACTATAATCAATGAGCATTGAAGAAAAATAAAGACAACCAAAGAATTACTAAAACTGAGCGATTCAATACAAAATGGTCAAGAGTATCTAAACATGACGTGCGCATAGCTAGGCAAGGCAAGGCAAGGCAAGTTTATTTATATAGCACATTTAATACACAATGGTCATTCAAAGTGCTTTACATAAAAGAAAGTTAAATAATCATGAAGAAAAATAACAAAAATAAAACAAGCAATTTTAAAACTTTGGAAATGGTTTAAAAATTTACTTATTTAAAATGAATTTAAAACCAAAAAATGATTTTACATAAAATACAGTGAATACGTAAAATACAGTGCAATCAGTTCGGACATCGCACAGTGCTCATTCAGTAAATGCACAGCTAAACAGATGAGTTTTGAGTCTAGATTTAAATGTGACTGTTTTAGCACATCTGATCTCTTCTGGAAGCTGATTCCAACTGCGGGCGGCATAGTAACTAAAGGCGGACTCCCCTTGTTTTGTGTGAACTACAGATGGTAGACAACCAAAATGGGTAATACCGCCGCGCGTACCGCCGTTAACTGCAAGTCAGTCGCGTGTTAAATTCATTCGCGAAACTACCGCCAGGTGGCGCAAAGGGACGGATTGCGAACTGAATGTAATTGTACTGTAAAATGAGATAAAAGGAGGAGGTAAAAAAAACAACAATAACATTATGATATAACATTGTACCATCTTTAAAAAACATAAAAAATGTACAGTGAGTTCATTTCAAAATGTAGGATAGTCTTAGGCTACAGTCTACTCATCAAAAATTAAAAGAAGACCTTTACACAAAGGATCTTATGCTTGCTATTGTTATTAAACAGTCTTTAAATATAAGGCCTATATATACGGATAAAAAGCTAAATGTTTTCATTTCGGTTCATTCTTGGTTTAAAAAAGGTTCAGGTTCCATTTGTAGATCGAAATGAGAATGGTCCAGCATTTAGCAATAATTGTTATTAATTCTGTTATTATTCCTGATTTTTCAAACTGCTAACACTTTGCATTTTTGAATTATGCCTTTACTGTGTGACCAAAAATTTTGTATTTTCTGTTTCCGCTTATTTGATCGCGCTGGTGCCTCGCGCACATTCATTGGAAACAGTAGCCATTCATCGTACCATTAGGCGCGAGCAGCGGTCCACTTTGGCATATTTTTGTTAATTATGATTTTTTATTTTTTTTCCGTCGATACTGAAACACGCGTGAACTACAAAGCCTATTTTTCCTAATAATTAATAGTTAAGCTTGAAATAGCCAACATCACGAATATGGAAACGTTTGGATTTCTCCCGAATGAGAGCCCAACCTTACCTTATGGTTCGCTTTAAATTATTATTCATTTATTTATTTTTTGTTTGTTTATAGCTAAACCTATATTATTATATACTGCAATTTTATTTATCCATTAGAATTATATATTTGTAATTATTGTTCTGTTTTGATAAATTTGTTAAATTTAAAGGATTTGTTGTAAAGTGAAGAGAACATCTCGGTTACGTACGTAACCCTCGTTCCCTGATGGAGGAAGGAGTGGCGCTGTCTCTTGAAAGAGCAGTCTCCCACAATCTCCGAGTTGCCCATGTCAGGGCCCGCTTCGTCGTCTTCTTAGAGGATTTAGCGACCGGCTGTGACACGGGGGGCGCCGTTCTCCTGCGCGGGGCTCGACGCCCCGCCTCGAAGAACTCTCAGCACGGGGCGCAGCTGGTGTGGAGGATGCAGGGGGGCGCCCACGGCGACGAGCAGACTGAGGCACTGCCCGCGACGGAATGGTGGCAACCGGAGGATCACGTCGGGGCAAGATGTGCTGAATGGCCTCAGTCTGCTTTTACACTGCCGAGAACTGCTGGGCAAAGTCCTCGACAGTGTTGCCGAACAGGCCCGCCTGGGAGATGGTAGCATCGAGAAAGCGAGCTTTGTCGACGTCTCTCATCTCGGCCAGGTTTAGCCAGAGATGGCACTCCTGGACCACTAATGTGGACACATGTGCACAGCTCCTGCATCAACCTCGGGTCGGTTCGCCCGGAAGGGCGAAGTCAGTCGCCGTGCACAGCTCCTGCATCAACCTCGGGTCGGTACCAACCACCCTCGTGCATTTCTTTTAGCGCCTTGGCTTGATGTACCTGCAGGATAGCCATGGCATGCAGGGGCAGAGGCTGCCTGGCCCGCAGCACTGTAAGCCTTGACAGCCAGAGCCGCCGACAGCTTACAGGCCTTGGACGGGAGACGCGGACGATTCCTCCAAGTGGCGGCGTTTTGTGGGCACACAGGTGCACCGCAACCGCTCTCTCCACCTGGGGAATGTCCACGTACCCCCTGGCTGCCCCGCCATCGAGGGTGGGTGAGGATGGAAGAGGGAGACGAGCGGCTTCTGGCCATAAAAGGGGCCGTCCACGACTTCGTCACCTCTTCATGCACCTCCGGGAAGAAAGGAACCAGAGCAGAACGCGGTTGTGAGCCGCGCTCGCGCCCGCCGAGAAACCAATCATCCAGCCGCGAGCGCTCAGCGCTGGGCGGTGTAGTCACCTCCAGCCCGATGCTCACGGCCTGCCCGGGCAAGCATGGCCGACAACTCTAAGTCAGATTCGGCAGCAGCAGCAACACACCCGAGGGGGGCAGCCCCGCCGAATCCTCATCCTCAGAGGCCGATAGCCCATCCCCCGATGCAGCAATCGACATCTGATCCTCAGGCGGCCCACCGAAAGACACGCTGGGGCCGCCATGAGACGGCCCAGCAGAATCAAATGGCAGCCGCACGGGACCATGCGCTGCGGGAGGAGTGAGAGGTCCGTGGGGCGTGGCCCGGCGGAGAAGCCAGCCGGCGGTCCCCTGCTCGAGCCAGAGAAACCGGGACGGGTGGCGGCAGAGGGGTCTGCTGCACTCCCCTTGAGGAGTGAGAGACGCGATAGCAGCGATGCCATGCTCATACGACCACAATAGACGCATGAGTCATCCACGAGCGCTGCCTCAGCGTGTTGGACGCCCAAGAAAACAATACAAACGGTAAACCAAAGACAGGAAACGATCGCATCCAGAAGGACACGGATGAAATGGCATCTTGAAAAAGATGCGAATCGTCCGTAATTTGCTCTTTTAGGAAAGAAACTGCTCTTTTAGCCGAAGCGCCCAGGGGAATCACCGCTGCCGGGACACCGCTGTAATGCGCCGTCACGCCGACCAGGAACAGACTTTCCAACACAAAGATGAACTGGCTTTGTAGTGATAGCTCATCAACTACTCGGCTCCGAAGCAAAAATCTGAATGAGTGGATGCACCTGTCGCCTATTTATACCCGTAGGCACGGGGAGTGGCTCAGGTATGTAAAATCCACTAGCCAATTTTCATTGGCGGTTTTCTCTTAAATTCAGAGATGATTGGCCTCCCAAGAGAGACCCCATATGTAGTTCGACATAACCGTTATTATTAATAAAATACAAAAAATAAAAATATCCTGTTGGCACATTATTTTATGCATTTATAAAATAACTAAAAACTAAAAATATCCTGTTGGCACATTATAACATTATTAGGCCAGCCGTTATTATTTCTGAATGTAATAAAATGCAACTTATACATGACTTATATATTTTTTTTCCTCTCACAAACTTAATTTATTTTTTAGCCTGTTTTAAATAAATAAATAAATAAATAAATAAATAAATAAATAAAATAAAATAACATGCAGCAAACGAAAATAGGCGATTAATCGGTTAAAATTTGTTACTGTGGGATAATTATAATTATTATATACTTAGGAACAGAGTCTGGGCCTAATCTAGGCTATCCAGTGTTTTTTTTTTTTTTTTTTTTTTTTTTTTCATTGCATCTGAAAATGACTTTGTGCAGCACATTCACTCCGCACGCTCAACCTGCCTCGCGCGTTGCTCAGCTGTGGACGATTTTAAAAATGTTTGATATAAAGGTTGCTGTCCCATTTTATACAGGAATTGTTCATTTAAAAAAAAATCGAATTATATTCTTAGTTCTAATTATATTGTTAACACAAATTCATTTAGGCTATTTAACATGCACTGTGACATTTGACCCTTTTTAACTTATAAACTCAGATTTTAAAGTCAGTTTAATAGTATTGAAGTTCAAGTTTTTTAAAAAAAAGGTTTTAAATGCTTAAATTATTTCTATGAATTAATAATATGTTATCAGGTTTTAACTGCTTAAATTATTTCTATGAATTAATAATATGTTATCATGTTTATTCTTTGTAGAAAATAAGTGTTTATTCTTTAAGAAAATAAGGGAAAAAAAAAGGGATGATCCAAATATTATTCATATTTGTTTTGCTTCACCTATTTATGTAAGCTACAATTATTCTAAAAAAAAAAACAACAAAAAAAAACATAATGTATTTAAAAGTGCCATCGTGCCACTGAGTAAATTTGACCATTATAGAATTGTGACTTAAAAGGTTAGTGATTTAGGAGGTGAAAATACTGTGAAATTACAAATGTTATGGGATTTTAAAGCATAACAACTGAAGGTCTATGAAACGTCAGCCAATAAAGCATTTTTTTAAACAATGGCACTTAAAGTTTTGAACTAAAATATTATTTCAACCATATAGCCTGTGAATAAACAAAATGCATACTTTTCAATGAAAGAACACTGAGAGTTTGCTTCTGGTGTTTTGGATTTGTACTTCAATATAATGAGCTCCAAGTTTAGGAATAGCCAACACGGGTTTTTTTATTTCTCTCACTCTCTCTCTCTCTTTCTCTCTCTCTATTTAACTCTCTATTTAACAGCATTAATACATCTGAATACAATGAAATACATCTTCCTTCAGGTAGACTGAATGTTTTTCTGTCTTGCTAAATGTTGGGCTCATGATCAGTAAGCTGTATTCGCTCAAATTGATTTAGTTAAATCAAAACTTGCGGACTCTGAAGTTGGGTGCAGTTAGCGCGAGTCACGTGCGCTGTGTAGCGGGAGCAGCTGATGGAGGATTCCGCTTGGTCTTAAAGCCTTATGCAAACGCTACGTTCACAAATAACAATGATTTTCGTAAAATAATGATTAATTATCAATTGATAATTTGTTATTATTATGGTCTTGTGAAAACAATAATATGGGTTGCAGGAAAATAATGAATAAAAAGAGTAGTGCTGCTGTGAGTACAGGCATGTTTCAGCCCAGTAACATGAGAACACACCATTCCCCACAGCCCCAAAACAGACCGAATTCAGTTCAGCTGGAGGGGGTTGGGGGGTAGTTATGTATAGCTTGTGGGGGTTGATATAAATGTGTGAATCTCTTGGTCTTTCATATGCACAGTGTCTTCTGAGGGTATCAAACTTGCAGAACACGTTTAGATAGGACTCGTCATTTTGGTTTTAGGGCAACTTTGAAGAAAGGTTTTGATCCACTTCAAATGTTGACTAATGTATAGCGCAATATAGTTTATTAGTTATTATAACTTCAGAGGAAGTTGCCTTAACTCAAAAAAATAAATAAATAAATTCGCAAACTGTTGCGTTAATTTTATTTTGTTTCGTCTAAACAATATTTTTTTTTAGACTATGAAATATAAATTCTCACAGAATGTAGCCTTTTAATAACCAAAATATTGAACCATTTCTTTATGTTTTTCTAAATCCCAAACAGAGTCCAGACATCTGGGGTGCGTTTCCCAAAACCATAGTTGCTAACCTGTTAGCAACTTAGTTGGTTGGCAATGGGAAATTGCATTGCAAACAACAAAGTTGCTTACTTAGTTAGCAACTATGGTTTTGGGAAACGCACCCCAGTATGATCCGTCTATGATGTTTTATAGGCTTTTTTAGATTTGGGAATACACATGCATTACAGACATGACAAAAACATTTTGGAGTTTTTGGAGACATTATAATTATTATTATTATTAATTTGTTTTTGTTTTTTTGTTTTTTTTTGTAGCCTATTTACAATGCCCAAACAGAAGCAACAATATCTGCAGAGAAGGGAAATATCAAAAATATCAAAAAAAATATATATATATCAATTTTATTTAAATTTTTCGTTTTTGTGTTTCAGAGGAAAAATCAGTGTTAAGGTATCTCTCCATTACAATAGGTCTGCCTCCCACGTAAGATTTTTCTAGTTACTAGTAAATGCTTTAAAAACTTTAACAGAGATGTCTAGAGGCTATTTAATAGGTCTGCCTCCCACGTAAGATTTTTCTAGTTACTAGTCGTTCATTTGTCATTATTCAACTAATCACAGGTTTATATTAAATTTACATCTATAATCCATAATGAGCCTTAATATATTCCGCGCTCAAGCACATGCATTTAAGTTTGCCCCAAAGCACAGGCAGAAGTATCCTAATAATTGTAAAAAATGAGACATTTTAATTATTTATTAATAAACAAAAATTTTTCTTGTCGGCTGCAAGATGAAATTCACAGTGCTGACTCTCTCCACATGAACGCGGCTTTAAAGAGAAATACAACCTTCACAGATTACGTAATGCTTTCGTTCTGAATTGATTCGTTTAAAAGACATTTCAAGCTTTCTGTAGATATATTTCTCATGTATGTGAGACACCACAATTTTAAGTTAATTCATTATCAGGAAAAAATTCAAGTGATCGAGAGGGCGCCTCCCTGTCCTGCATGCACATTAATAATTTTCGCACAAACACTTAAATATGAATAATTATTCACATTTTGCATATGCATTACAACCTAAATTATTTTTTACATCCAATTATCCAAAATAAAACCAAACAAGATTTGTAATGAAGATAAAACAAATAAGAATAAATGCTGCGCGTGCCCTCAGCACCACTCGCGCCGCGCAAATCTTGCACGCAGACATTTTTCACACCTGCATTTAAATGCGGCTGCAATTTTTTTTTTTTTAATTAAATTCTATGTAAGCAAGTAACGGCGGCTCCCTTTAAAATCACTGAAGTTGTCTATTAATGAAGCTCTTTTTTACATCATTTGCACTTTGGTGATTATAAAGAGAGAACTTGAGTTTAATCGTGAGGACGTTTTATTAATCAGTCCATTCTTTTAGCTAAATCGTGCAGGTTTAATTTATTCGTTTCTTGTTTTAATTAGGCCTAAAAAATGGTAACGAAATTATACAGTGCCTCACGTTTTACTAAAATAAAGAAAATAATTTTATAAAACGCAACAATTTCTTAATCAGTGTACAGACAAATATATTTTCCCAAGAAGTTGTCTGTCAAAATAATGGACAGGTAACGAATAACAAAAATGCATGTTGTTTTATTAAAGGAATTTTAAAATATAAATTAAAATATAGGCCTAATATATGAGAATATTGACATTTTTGCATATAAATCCATGTAGCCTAGCTCACTAAAATAGACTACCACTTTTAATGCTACGATGCAAAGTAAACCACAATTTATTTTGAATAATATAACACATAATTCATATTATATAAATAATACTGCACACCTATTAAATGTGTCAAATCTAAAATATGGTGTAACACTGTGTAGCTTAGAGAAAATATAAGCACAAGCTCAGACACAGGCTTGACATTTATCCTGCTTGAATTCGTTCAAAGAAATGCACATAACTTCATAATTACCAAACTTTCATCTGTGAATATTAAATACTTTAACTATAGTGTTTTTCTTTAATTTTCCCTGACTGCAGCCGTCAAATGTAACACATCAGCGAGGCAAAACTGACATCTATTTGCGAAAATGTGCTTTGATGCGCTTGTTTGAAAACTTGTGATTAAAGTGCCACTCAGTGGTCAAAAGCTGCAAATGCACTTTGCAGATGCCGCGGCGGCGGTACGAGCGGCGGAAGAAGTAACGTTTTGGATGTCCACCTACTGTAACTGACTCGATCCTAATGATCTCAGTGGTCTGTTAGGTTTATTTTCAGTGAACATATCTGCAATATATTTTGGTCCGAGGTCATTGAGTGATTTATAAATGAGTAAAAGTACTTTAAAATCAATAATGTAACTGGAAGCCAGTGTAAGGACCTGAGGACTGGTGTGATATGCTCAGATTTTCTGGTTCAATTGAGAATCCTGGCAGCAGCGTTCTGGATGAGCTGCAGCTGTCTAATGGTCTTCTTGTGAAGGCCGGTGAGGAGACCATTACAGTAGTCCACCCTGCTGGTGATAAAGGCATGAACAAGCTTCTCCAAGTCTTGACTGGAAACAAAACATCTAATTCTTGCAATGTTTTTTAGATGTTAGTATGCTGATTTAGTTACTACTTTGACATGACTACTGAAACTAAAGTCTGTCTCCAGAATCACACCAAGATTCCTGACTTGATTTTTAGTTGTTTGTCCCCTAGAGTCAAGGTATGCATTCACCTTGAAAACTTTCCCAATGCAATAACTTCAGTTTTTTTCCTTGTTTAACTGAAGAAAGTTCTGGCACATCCAACTGTTAATTTCATCAATACATTGGCAGAGGGAGTCAATGGGGCTGTAGTCATTTGGCGATAAGGCTAGGTAAATCTGTGTATCATCAGCATAACTGTGATAGGCAATTTGGTTCTTTCTCATTATTTGACTTAGTGGGAGCATATACAGGCTAAACAAGCGCTAGTAACAAAAGAAACCAAATCACTGTGACAATGAATTAGAAACTGGGAAAAAAGGAGTCAGGAAAACAGAAACTGAATTTCTAGTAGGTACTTCCTGGCATGGTAAACTAAAACTACACAGTAGTGGAGTGAGGGGGATATACTCTGTACAGTGAAGAGAAGAAGGGTGAGACTCTTGGTCATGAAAGTCCATGGAGGAGCTAAAAATCGAGGAGATAACCATGGAGCAGCTGGTGGAAGAATAGCTCATGACAGAGCTGATGGAGTTTATCCAGGTGGAACCAATGAATCGACTGACTGAAGTGGAGACCCAGGCAGAGCCAAAGGGATGAAGGCCCAGAGTGGTCAAGGCGGGTTGAGAGGGATGAGGGAGCCCAGTTGAGCCTGTAGGATGAAGGACCACAGTGGAGCCGATGGCCCAACAGAGTGCGGTGGAGCCAAGGAATCAAAGCACTTAGATCAAGCTGAGGATCAGGGTGCCAGGTGAAGCCAGTGAAAGGGAGGAGCTCACAAGCTGAATGGAAAAAGCAAGGATGAAGGGGATTTGGATGATTTTCTATGGTCGGGACACAGGAGGGGGAAGAATGAGTGGGTGGTCCATTCTAGGGTGTGTAGGTCCTTGACTGTTAGCTCTGTAACCACCAGATTTGGGAACTCGGGGACCAGAGGACTGAGCCAAAAGGATTGTGGAGGTTCAGTAATAGACTGTGAGGTTTCTGGGGAGGCCTGATTGATGAAAGCAGAGTCCTTCTCCACTTCACCAATACCCTGGAAGGTAATGATCTATATTTAGAATTAGGGTTACAAGTACCATAGGTGGGGGACTCGAGTCAGACTTAAGTCGCAAATTTTAGGACTTGAGACTTGCTTGACAAATACTCATAAAAGACTTGACTTGACTTTGACTTGATATTCATGACTTGAGACTTAACTCTGACTTGAGTTAAATGACTCAAAATAACTTGTTTTGCATTCAATAAATATCTGTTTGCACCTAGCGACTTCTTGGACAAACCTTATTAAGTTTCTGAGACTCGCCAGTAGTGCCGCACGAGCGCAAGGTCTTGCTTTCCAAGTGCACACACCTCTCTCTGCGTCTGCTCTGTTCAGTGAGCGGCAGAGAGGAGCAACGCTTTAGGTTGAACAAGATATTGTCACTTCACTTTATCTTATGTAAATTTGATTTCATTAGACGGCCTTGTGATTATGAATCAGGATTTCTGTGCAGATTAACATATAACGGCGAGCTGGTAGTCTTAATGGGCCGCGTTTCAGTCTCTTTCATATTCATCCCGTTTTCTTACAACAGAAACAGAAAAATATACTAGTGAAAACAGTTTTATTCAGAATTTGGCTGCATAAAAATACATTTTTTTGCAAGTGGAATGGATTGTAAATGTTTATTCAATGTTTATAAGGAAATGTCAGCTTTTTTTGGCAGTAGCACTTGGTATGCATGTGTACAGTGAGTGAAAAGCCTATGGGTAGTTTATGGGTATGCATAAAAGAAAAGAAAACATACAGTTGCCCCAACCATGCATACATAAACAAACAACAACAACAAAAAAGTCAAACTTTCAAGCACAACCATGCACACTCACATCCACATATTAATAAATCACACTCACTCAAATCACCTCTCTCTCTCTCACACACACACACACACACACAGATTAATAATGTACATTATAAACAGGTGCATGGTTTGTGTGATTCAATTATTAATATTTTTTCTTGTTGTTATTCTTTTGTTAAAAAGAAAGGATCTAACTTAAGGATGTGTTCATGTCCTATAAAGGTGATGCTGGTTTGAAGAATGCCATTTGGTGGCATAGAAACCATTTTACATGAATTGTTTAATACTTTTTCATGGTTTTCTTCAATGTTTGAGGCATATTGAAACAGCTGTACTTAAATACTTTTCATGCTTTTATGTTGGACTAATTTCAGTTCCCTTTCAGTCAGTCAGGTTCGACGTTATGTCAGTGACTGATGAATTGGGATCTCGCCTGAGAGCCCAATCACCTTCGAGTTTTAACAAAACAAGCCAATGAATGTTGTTGTGCGAGCTTTGCACCACGCACCCCGCCCTGTGTGTATATAAGGAGGGCGTGTGCAGTCACACATCCAGCTTTTCGTTTCGGAGCCGAGCATGTCTCACGATTCTGTTCAGTTGGTGTGACGGCCCGTCAGCGGTGGTCGCTACTGAATGAGCTTTTCTCTGCATTGTGCACAATGCAGGCTTATCCAACAGCCCTGCACGCAGTACAGCGACCGTTCCCCTGTGTGCTTCAGCACTAAAAGAGCTTTTTCCTTAAGAGCTAGCAGGGAACGAGCGTCTTTTTAAAGACTCCCCTCTGTCTGTGCGTTCTGGATGCGGTCGTTCCTGGCCTCATCTGACGACCACAATCGCTGTCTCCCATACCTGGGCTTAATCATGCTGAGACTGCGTTCGTGGGTGGTTTATGTTCGCGTTGAACATGACCACGTCAACACACCGGTTGCAACTCTTCTTTTCTGTAAAGGCTGAGTCCCCTTTCCTGTTACCCAGCTGCTGCTGTGTGTAAAAGCATAGCCATAGGTCTGTGTGACACCTTTGGAGACCGAGGATCACAGCGAGAGCATTCCACCAGCAAAATCCCTGTGGACCTCTCACTCCTCAGCGTGTCATGTGCCATCAAGCCACCAGCTGACAGCTTGGGTTGTCACAGCAACCATCGTGTTGCTTGCCACTCTAGATGGGGTTCAGATATCGATCATTGCATTGGAGAGAGGGCTATTATGCTCTGGATGTGAAGATGATGCAGAGTTTCCCACTTATGTGGTGTGGTGCTTCTGCTGAATCAGATCCAGCGGTGGTATCCATGCTTGCCCGGGCTGCTGCGCGCTCATATATATATAAAATAAGAATATTGTATCTAACTACAAGCAACAGCACACATGAATACAATAGAGTAAAGATACAAATAAAATAAACAGTGATTTTAAGTTTTTTTTTTTTTTAAGTAGGTCTAGCATTAGTTTTTAGGTACAGAAATTGAATAAAGTAATCAAATGTAAAACGGGTCCTGTCCAGCATCTGTAAGATAACAGCAATTCTGGTTGCTAAGGCTTGCAGTGTTGCTGGACAGGCTGTCTCTGCCCTGCATGCGATGGCCACCCTGCTATGCATCACGCCAAAGCATTCAAAATGCACAAGGGTAGTTCTGAGCTGGGGTTGATGCAGGAACTGTGCACAATGACTGACCGTGATGAAAGTCACAGCTTTGGCCAGACAATGTCCACTTGGTCCAGAAGCCCCCTTGGCTAAACCTTGCAGAGGTGCGAGTTGTCACCAAAGTGTGCTTACTTGATTCTCCCATCCCACAAGGTGGCCTTTTTGGCGACACTGTTGAGGACTGTGCCAAGCAGTTGCTCGAAGTTTGGAAGCAGGCTAAGGCTATAAAGAGTATGCCCCAATATGCAACCAGCCCCTCAGCCTGCTCGTCGCCAAGGGCATCTGTCCTCTGCGGCAAATTTTTATTTTTTTTTTAAATGCTCCAGCATGGCCAGCTCAACCGTGATATCGAGCCCCCCGCAGGGAGACGACGCCACTCATCTCAGCCACTGTATAATCCTCCTCTCAGGCGAGATCCCAATTCATCTTTCACTGACATAACATCTCTGTTCCCTCCTTCAGGGAACGAGGGTTACATATATAACGAGATGTTACATTTACATCTTAGGCTATGTAGCTTTTAATTTTTATTTATTTATTTATTTTAGATTTTTATTGTATTAACAACTCAGCTGTATGTGGACACTTTTTGAGTAGAAATGCATATTGCAATTTTTTATTTTGATTTTGTTGCAAATAAAACTCCCATAGTCCATAACTACTGTAGTTTTAAGTTATTTTAATATATAAATTCAGTTAAATCATCAAACATAAGTTTGAATTGACAGTGAAATTCCTTAACAAAACCAGTGACTTGACTTGACTTGCTTGATTCTCACAAAAATTGATTTGGACTTGCTTGAGACTTGAAGGTTAACCCTCCTAATTCTAACAAATACCAGACTAAGACTTGAGACTTACTTGTGACTTCCACATGTAGCGCCCCCTAGTGCTAACCAATACTAGAACAGGGCAACTAACATCTATCTAGGTCCGGGGTGTGGTCTGCCTTGAGTGACTCACAAAAGAGTTAGTAATGAGTTGAACAGTTGACAGTTTTATTACATTAGGGGACACAACAATGAACACAGTACTATAATGTACCAAGAATGAAAAAAAAACAAAAAACAAAAATAGAGCTCTTTCAATAATAAAAGGAAAAGAAAATGTCCCTGTGAGCTGACACTTCAGCTCAATGCTCCTTTAAGTTGAGGAGTATGAAATTGAGTTCAGAGTTCAGTTCCTGGTCCTTTTGTGTGTGTGTGTGTATATAAAGTCCAGTACTACTACCCGGGTAGAGTTAATAGCGTAAGTGTATTCTTATCTGTATCCTGTCTGAACGAAACTAGTCCGACGTCCTCGGTGGCTGGTCCCACGGCTGGCCACACCATTCTCACGACCATCCACCATCACTCTGGGCTGGGCTCGCCATCTTTGATGCGTCTATTTCTCTCGTAGTGATCAAAATAAACAAAAAACCAACCGGAGTTTCAAACAACAACAACCCGACTGAGGCTGCTCCTCTCGTACTCACAGTTGATGCTCTACTAATAAAGGGGCTTATCAGTGTAGATACATGTATATAATCAAAGTTTCACACTATTATGTGGCGTTACATACCAGCAATTGCTCACAGCTTACACAAGGTTTCAGGTAGAGATCTACCAAAACATGAAAACTGCGCATAGCACTCTCTACCAATCCTGATACAGTCTGTTTATGACGCTCTAGTGTATTGCGCTCTCTGGTGGGAAAACATAGAACTACACCTCTAAACAACATATATGGTTTTGGTAGCCCTATGTTTCATATGGGTTACACCCTCCCCCCTTGACTCTGCATGGGTCCCTTCATGCTTGGATATGGGGTCCCTTTGGAAACTATCATTACCCCCAACGATGTCAAATGCTTGGTTAAAGCTCTCTAAAAGACTCTGTGCAAGGGATATTAAGGGTTTCCCCAATTGAATGTACTGGAAACGGTCTGGTGGTCGCCGTGACCTCTCAGATTTGCGTGTAGGGTCATCTGTTTCTCCATCCTCAATATTTTCACTTTTCTCTGTTCTTTCAGTTGTCTCAGAGGTTTGTGTTTGAGGCAATTCGTTTTGCTGAACTTCATCAACAGCTTCTCCATTTCCAGGGTCCTCTAGACTAACAGGAGAAACATCACTGTCATATTCAATAACCGCTGGAATTACATTCGTCACGCCCGGTGAAGTTACTCAAGCAGTTTGCTTATCCATAATCTCTGACTCATTTCCTTCAATCATCTCAGGAGGTGTCCCATCAGGTTCTGTAGGTGACTCAGGGGGACTGCCTACAATAGGCTCATCCTGAGACTGGGAGTTTGAGGAGGTTATTGGCATGACTGGTAAATTGTTACCCCCTGCGGCTGGAGTTAAAGTGGTTTGCTTCCTCTTGGGAATTTCATACACCTGAAAGAACCTTTGTTAACGGATTGTTGTCTGTTACAACTGTGAATGTGTTTCCATAGAGGTAGTCTTGGAACTTTTCCACAATGGACCACTTCAAAGCTAGAAATTCCAGCTTATGGGCTGGATACCGCTTTTCACTTGGCGAAAGCCCTCTGCTAGCATAGGCGATTACTCGCATTTCACCATCCTGTTCTTGGTACAGGGCAGCCCCAAGACCAGAAGTGCTTGCGTCTGTATGAAGAACATAGGGTAGTTTTGGATTAGGGAATCCAAGTACTGGTGAGGAGGTGAGTTTGTCTATAATTGCCACAAAAGCTTCTTGGCAAGCAGGTGTCCACCGGTCGGCAAAGGGTTCTTTGGGGTTGAAGAACCTTCCAGGGCATGGTGTTACTTTTCTACCCTTCCTGTAAGGTGGGTAACCCCCGGTGAGGTCATTCAAGGGCTTGACTATTTTGGAATAGTCCTTTATGAACCGGCGATAATACCCTGCGAAGCCTAGGAAGGACTTGAGCTCGCTGAGGGTTTGTGGTCTTGGCCAAGTGCGGAGTGCACTGACCTTTTCGGGATCAGTCTCCACCCCTTTGCTAGAAACAACGTGCCCTAGATAGCTCACTGAGCTTTGGAAGAACCGACACTTTGCTGGTGAAAGTTTCAAGCCATTTTCTCTCAATTGCTGAAGGACATGTAAAAGTCTGGTTTCGTGTTCTTCTAATGTACTTGAAAACACAATGATGTCATCCAAGAATACGAGTACTTCCTTCAGATGGAGACTGCCCATACACCGCTCCATTAATCATTGGAAAGTACTAGGAGCGTTGGTGATGCCTTGGGGCATACGGTTGAACTCGTAAAAACCCAAAGGGCACACAAAAGCAGTCTTAGGCTTGTCACGTTCCTCCATCTCAATCTGATAATAACCAGACTTGAGATCCATTACTGAAAACCACTTGGATCCAGCAAGGGCTGAAAATGGTTCCTCAAGGTTAGGGAGAGCATATGCGTCTCGTATCGTCAACGCATTTAGCTTGCGATAGTCAATGCAAAGGCGGACTTCTCCACGATTGGCGACGAGTAAGGGGACTCTGATTCTTGAGTCACTCCTGCATCCAGGAGTGTTTTCAGATGTTTCCGTACTGCCTCATAATCGTTTGGGTGAATTGGTCTGGACTTTTGTTTGAAGGGTGTTTCGTCTTTCAGGTTTATGTGGTGCTTCACTTTGGATGCGTGTCCAAAATCGAGATCGTGTTGGGCGAAAACATCAGCATAAGCATGTAGACTCTGGGTTATCCTATCCTTCCACTCTTTTGGGAGAGGGGAATCACCAAAGTGAAATGCTAGTTTTTCCTTGGTAGGTTCACTGACTGACTGAGAAGCGGCAGTGCAACATTTCACAGGATCAACATTTTTGTTTGAAGCAGGTAAGCTGTCATAGATCTCCTCAGGAGTGAAAAGCTCAGCAAGGACACAGTTGGAGGGGAGTGTCACGTCATGCTCAGTTTCATTCCTAATCCACACAGGTAATTTGTGGGGGTTCTGCTTAGGCAAGGTGACAAGACAGCACTCCACAAAGATCCCACCCAGCAGGATAGATAATGTTGGCTGTTCAACTACTGCCCATTCTTCAAAGGAACTAGCCTTGACATTGCCCTCGAGAAGGACTCTCCCTTGAGCAGGTATCACTGGCTGCACTTTGTCGTTAAGGGTCATTAAACCCATTCTCCCTGAAGAGCTCACTTCTCTCCTGAGCTTAAGTGTGCGAAGGAGTTGTCTATAGCCATAGACAGAAGAAAGGTCGTTTGGGTTTTTTCCGTGACAATGTTCATCATACAAGACATCAAGTGTATTTGTCCCAACCAGTACAGGTAAGTCATAGTTAATGCGTAAGTCTGGAACCACTAGCGCTAAAGTAGAAACTTCAGGCTCAGTTTCAACAAAGCTCTTTGGAAACTTGAGGATGAGAGGTACGTAGCCCAAGTACGGAACATTTTGGCCACTAGCACCCTCAACGTCCAGACCGTCAATGGGCTGAATGGGGTGTTCTGACAGATTGCTGTTGTAGAAGGAAGCAGATACAGTGGTCACTTGAGACCCAGTGTCAAGGAGGCAATTACAGTTAACCCCTGACACAATAACATCAACTGTACATTTCTGTCCTACAAGTCCTTTAGGTAGCTTAATTTGGCGCTCCACTTTGTGAGGGTTACTGAAGGCTTTAGTCAAGGGTTTTGTTTTGGGACATTCATACTTTATTTCAGTTCCTGATAGTCCCTCCTTAGAAACTGAGTTCAGTTTAAATCATGCCTTTTTGTTCTTCCCAGGCTTGTTGTTTTTGTCTCAACTCTTTACGTTTTATCTCAACTAGCTCAGGATTTGGTTTGTTACTGCAGAAGGATGCAATGTGGCCCTCCTCGCCACACTTGAAACAATATCCTGGGCGAGGCTTTCTTGTGAGCTTTGACCCACCGGAGGATGAGGATTTTTCTTCAGTTGAGGCCTTGGTTTTAGACTTTAACTTCTGGCTTGGCTAAGCAGAAGCCTGTCTTGGGCTGCTGCTCAAAGATGCTTTCAAAGAAGCTATTTGGGCCTGTAGCTTTGCAAGTTGCTTTTCCAGCTTAGGTGCATTGATGGGGGATGTCCTATCTGCAGCAGTTTCTGTGTCTATGTCATCAGTGACATGGTCTCCTACTGAAAGAGAATTTGACTGGGCTTTGGATTTAGGAACCCCTAAGTGCTGTCTCATGCGGCTGGACTTAGCAGCTTGCCGGTCCTCCTCAGTACGTAGCAAAAGAATTAACTCAGAAAACGGGGGTGGGTTGTTTTTCTTCTGTTCAAGCTGGAGACTTGTAATTAGGCTGTTATTCCAGCAACCTCTACAGAATTGCTTGAGCAGTTGACGCTCTGACTCGCTGGCCGCAATGCCACCTCTTTTGATTACTTGACTCAGGGCTGTCTGCAGACATTGCAGATACCCAGAAAGCCTTTCACCGGAGTTCTGATTGGTGTTCAGGAATTTTACAAAGGGGAGTTCATCCCCATCGTCGACAGTACCATAGGTGGAGTCGAGAAGGCAAAGGTAGTCATGGGGAGTAGAATTAGGCCCAAGGTGCTTAACCACATTAGCAGCAGGCGGAAGAAGGCTCTCCACTATCTTCCTGACAGTGTGTTTGTCAGACACGGTGGCATCTGTGAGGTGGAACTCAACATTGTTGCGCCATGTGTCATAGTCAGACTCTAAATAGGGACAAGGGACCTTTCCTGAGAACGGTCTGAGTTTGGTATGGCCATGATACTGAGAAGATATGTCGCTATTCTTAATGACATGTTCGACCACTACCTTCTGCACTTCCGGAGTGATGAGCTGCTCTGAAGGTAAGTAGAGGGTCCATTTCCCATGTGAGGGTGATGGTGATGCCCCTGCACCGGCAGCAAATGGAAATGAGTCATGTGTAAGGGGGTGGATCAGATCACCATATTTTCCATAGGAGGCTGGTTAACATTGGCAGGGGGTTCAGTTTGGTCTGGGCTACTAGCAGGCTGGGGTTCCTGGCTTACATTTGGCACATTTAATTCAGTTGTGTCATGGCTCTGGGTAGACTCCTGAATTCTAAACAGCTCATCTATCAAAACCTTCTCAAAATCTGCTCCACTTAGCATAGCAATATAACTCAGCTCAGTTAAGTAAGACTGGGTTAAGCTTGAACTTTTGTCAGCAACATACAGCTCAGATAGAAGCCGAATATGGTGTACAATATTTGGATTACTACTGGGTCTTTTACATGGCAAGGTTCCCCGAAGGAACTGAACGGCTTCGCTTGACTTGAATTCCACAATGGCCGTATCTTTAAACTGGGGCTCAGAGCTAGTCACCTGAATTATCCTTCCAATTGAACCAAACTGCCCTAAATACTCCATAACTTCATTGTCTGCCTCATCACCAGTTACACCTCCTACTAAGACAGAATCAGGCACTTTTACGCTTTGGGACTGAATTATATCCATATTTACCCTTTGACAGCAAGATAAATTCAGGCAAATTTCCAGTGTTCACTGATGAAATGCAATAGAAGTGCCAAACTGTTAAACTTTCACTAAATAAGGACTCAAAACCACTCCTGGCTGGCTCGCCAAGTTTGTGTAGCGCCCCCTAGTGCTAACCAATACCAGAACAGGGCAACTAACATCTATCTAGGTCCGGGGTGTGGTCTGCCTTGAGTGACTCACAAAAGAGTTAGTAATGAGTTGAACAGTTGAAAGTTTTATAACATTAGGGGACACAACAATGAACACAGTACTATAATGTACCAAGAATGAAAAAAAAACAAAAAACAAAAATAGAGCTCTTTCAATAATAAAAGGAAAAGAAAATGTCCCTGTGAGCTGACACTTCAGCTCAATGCTCCTTTAAGTCGAGGAGTATGAAATTGAGTTCAGAGTTCAGTTCCTGGTCCTTTTGTGTGTGTGTATATATAAAGTCCAGTACTACTACCCGGGTAGAGTTAATAGCGTAAGTGTATTCTTATCTGTATCCTGTCTGAACGAAACTAGTCCGACGTCCCCGGTGGCTGGTCCCACGGCTGACCACACCGTTCTCACGACCATCCACCATCACTCTGGGCTGGGCTCACCATCTTTGATGCGTCTATTTCTCTCGTAGTGATCAAAATAACAAAAAAACCAACCGGAGTTTCAAACAACAACAACCCGACTGAGGCTGCTCCTCTCGTACTCACAGTTGATGCTCTACTAATAAAGGGGCTTATCAGTGTAGATACGTGTATATAATCAAAGTTTCACACTATTATGTGGCGTTACATACCAGCAATTGCTCACAGCTTACACACGGTTTCAGGTAGAGATCTACCAAAACATGAAAACTGCGCGTAGCACTCTCTACCAATCCTGATACAGTCTGTTTATGACGCTCTAGTGTATTGCGCTCTCTGCACCTAAAAAAAACAAATACAACTCTAAAAAACATATATTTCATATGGTATACATCTGTTCAAACTCATTACACACATGTGTGACTTATTCCCACCTCAAGTACAATTTGCTTGGTATGAAAACATGGAAAATGAGCAGCTGTACCTACCTGTTTCTGACTCTGTAAACGGTAGTAAAAGGTAGTTTGTGCCTTTGTTTATGACCACTCTTCAAGCCCCAGTTGGCCCGCTTTGGACCAAGGTATTCGGCAAGCTGAGAATCCCTGTTTGTTGGCCCCAAGGAAACCCCAAGTTGGCACGATTAAGCCCCGGTAGTGACAGTGGAAACTCAACTGGCAGAGGCCCTAATTCTGAGCCCTGTGGAACTCTATACGTGTGTTTAATGAAACTTTTTTTTTTTTTTTTTTTTACACAAAGTATCAGCAGTGAGATAGATATGACCTAAGCCCTATTCAAAATAATTTTGTCTATCTATGATCTTTGTTGTCAAGAGCTAACAACACTAAAAGAAAGACTCATGATTAAATGCCAAAAACAGGTCTTGTATCACTTTTGAAAGTACATACACATCCTTTTTTTTTTTTTTTTTTGAGTGATTTGACATCAGTGATTATAATAACGGTATTAATCAAGCAATATTAACATTTTAGGTATTATTTTTTTTTATGTGTTATATAATTTGAATGATTCCTTTCTAGGGTATGCAACCAAAGAAATGATTGAACTGTTCTTTCATGGTATTCTCTAATGTCTGCATTTGATGTCTGAAATGCGACAGGTCTTGCCTATGGATGTATGATGCATCGTCTGGATTTTAAGGGTATAATCTATATCTAACATGTCAAGGAATGTACAGTCGTGGCCAAAAGTTTTGAGAATTACATAAATATTGGAAATTGGAAAAGTTGCTGCTTAAGTTTTTATAATAGCAATTTGCATATACTCCAGAATGTTATGAAGAGTGATCAGATGAATTGCATAGTCCTTCTTTGCCATGAAAAAAACTTAATCCCAAAAAAAACCTTTCCACATGGACACTTTCATTGCTGTCATTAAAGGACCTGCTGAGATCATTTCAGTAATCATCTTGTTAACTCAGGTGAGAATGTTGACGAGCACAAGGCTGGAGATCATTATGTCAGGCTGATTGGGTTAGAATGACAGACTTGACATGTTAAAAGGAGGGTGATGCTTGAAATCATTGTTCTTCCATTGTTAACCATGGTGACCTGCAAAGAAATGCGTGCAGCCATCATTGCATTGCATAAAAATGGCTTCACAGGCAAGGATATTGTGGCTACTAAGATTGCACCTAAATCAACAATATAGTGGTTCATCAAGAACTTCAAGGAAAGAGGTTCAATTCTTGTAAAGAAGGCTTCAGGGCATCCAAGAAAATCCAGCAAGCGCCAGGATCGTCTCCTAAAGAGGATTCAGCTGCGGGATCGGAGTGCCACCAGTGCAGAGCTTGATCAGGAATGGCAGCAGGCAGGTGTGAGCACATCTGCACGCACAGTGAGGCGAAGGACTTTTGGAAGATGGCCTGGTGTCAAGAAGGGCAGAAAGAAAGCCACTTCTCTCCAAAAAAAAACATCAGGGACAGATTGATCTTCTGCAGAAAAATATAGTGAATTGACTGCTGAGGACTGGGGCAAAGTCATATTCTCCGATGAAGCCCCTTTCCGATTGTTTGGGGCATCTGGAAAAAGGCTTGTCCGGAGAAACATAAGGTGAGCGCTACCATCAGTCCTGTGTCATGCCAAACACAGTAAAGCATCCTGACACATCATTCATGTGTGGGGTTGCTTCTCATCCAGGGGAGTGGGCTCACTCACAATTCTGCCCATAAGCACAGCCATGAATAAAGAATGGTACCAAAGAGTTCACCCTCCAACAGCAACTTCTTCCAACAACCCAACAACAGTTTGGTGAAGAACAATGCATTTTTCCAGCACGATGGAAGCACCGTGCCATAAGGCAAAAGTGATAAACTAAGTGGCTCGGGGACCAGAATGTTGAAATTTTGGGTCCATGGCCTGGAAAACTCCCCAGATCTTAATCCCATTGAGAACTTGTGGTCAATCCTCAAGAGGCAGGTGGGACAAAAAAAAACCACTAATTCTGACAAACTCCAAGAAGTTATTATGAAAGAAACCCTTTGCTAATCAGTCAGGATTTGGCCCAGAAGTTGATTGAGAGCATGCCCAGTCGAATTGCAGAGGTCCTGAAAAAGAAGGGCCAACACTGCAAATACTGACTCTTTGCATAAATGTCATGTAATTGTCGATAAAATCCTTGGAAAACGTATGAAGTGCTTGTAATTATATTTCAGTACATCACAGAAACAACTGAAACAAAGATCTAAAAGCAGTTTAGCAGCAAACTTTTTGAAAACGAATATTTATGTAATTCTCAAAACTTTTGGCCACGACTGTAGTTAAATGCTTTCACAAGTGTTTGCTGTTTTTGCACGGCTTCCAGAGATGAAATATAGAAAAGTAGTCCTTGTGACATCAGAGGGTCAGTTAGAATTTGTTGAAGCATCGAAAATACATTTTGGTCCAAAAATAACAAAAATTACGATGTCACATGGACTACTTTGATGATATTTTTATTACCTTTCTGGACATGGACAGTATACCGTACATACATTTACAATGGAGGGTCAGAAAGCTCTCGGACTAAATCTAAAATATCTTAAACTGTGTTTCTGAAGAAGAACAGAGGTCTTACGGGTTTGGAACGACATGAGGGTGAGTCATTAATGACATAATTTCCATTTTTGGGTGAACTAACCCTTTAATACACGAGTTTCACAATTTGAGTTGAATTACTTAAATAAATTAACTTTTCTACAACATTAGAATTTATCGAGATGCACCTGTACATCCCCTACACTTAAATAATGATGGTGTTTAAATCATGACTAAAACTGTTCACAAGTATCATTGCAAAGAGAAGGGGTCTCTGTTTTTAATTTTTTTTTCACCTGAATGGCAGATTAGGATAGGTCTATAATAACCTAGTTTTGTTGCATAATGTTAATTTTGATGTTTTAATACTTTTATCTTGGTTTTCTCTCTGTTGCTTTGAGCCATTAATCTCCCATTAACTTCTATTTGTCTTTTTTCACTTTAGAACTGATGGCAATAAAAGAAGAGAAGCAAGAACTGAAAGAAACAGAAGAGAAAGATCAAAATGAGAGACATGATTTCTTGCCTGTAGAAAAATCCATACCGACTGAAACAAACTCTGTTCAGAAGGCCAAATCTCCCAGTTACTTAACTTGCCATGAATGTGGAAAGTGTTTCACACTAAAAGCAAACCTTAATGAGCACATGAAAATTCACACTAGAGAGAAGCCATTCACATGCCAACACTGCGGAAAGAATTTCACACTAAAAGGAAGCCTTAATGAACATGTAATCATTCACACTGGAGAGAAGCTGTTTATATGTGATCAGTGCGGAAAGAGTTTCACTAAAAAAGGAAATCTTAATAAACATGTAACCATTCACACTGGAGGGAAGCCCTTCACTTGTGATCAGTGTGGAAAGAGTTTCAGATATAAAGAAACACTTAAATCCCACATGAGAGTTCATACTGGAGAGAAGCTGTTCACATGCCAACACTGTGGAAAGATAAAAAAAATAAAATGAAACCTTAATGAACACATCAAAATTCACACGGGAGAGAAGCCATTCACATGCCAACACTGTGGAGTGAGTTTCACTAAAACAATATTCACACCGGAGAGACTTCCCATGTGATCAATGTGGATCACACCGGAGAGAAGCCGTTCACATGCCAACACTGTGGAAAGAGTTTCGTTAAAAAAGGAGCCCTTGATCAACACATAATCATTCATTCAGAGAAGCCATTCCCATGTGATCAATGTGGAAAGAGCTACAAATATGAAGAAAGCCTCAAGTCCCACATGAGAGTTCACACTGGAGAGAAGAGAGAACATTCAAGAGAGAATGGTTTTATTTGTCATCAGTGTGGAGAGAGTTTCAGTTGTAAAGTAAGCCTCTACACTCATGTGAGACTTCATACTACAGAGAAGGCTTTTGATTCACACAACAAAATACAAACAACTATAAATTATGGAAATCTTAAGTCACACATGAGAATTCACACTGGAGAGAAGCATTTAGTGTGGAAAGAGTTTCAGACATAACCCTTGATTCACACATGAAAATCCTAACAACTGTAAATTCTGTAGGATCACAGAAACATGCTATTCACTACTATATAGTGACATGATTGCTGTGAAATGGTGACATTCACACTGAAGATGAATTTGGACCGAATCTGATTGTACACCTTCATAACCATTTGCATTCTTTGCCTCTTTACAATTTTTCTTTTCGTTTTTTTTGGCTTTTTGTATTTATTTATTTTCATCTAGTGCAATATGAAATCCTGTGGCTGCACCTGACCATCTGCTTTGCTATAGCGGAGTTCTCAAAAAAAAGAAAATTGTGTAATTACACATTTAAGTACTGAGTTATACTAATTACCTACATGTACTTAACTCTTACCCCGTCGTTGATGAGTTATCTCGTCTTTTATAAGAAAACACTTCCCCACCATTGACAAGTTTTTATGGCTTTTTGTGTTTTCACTGTTATACACTCGGTGGCGCTATTACACATCTGAACCAATACAAAACCTCTTGAACAAAAACACACGTGAACAGGAAGGAGAAACAGCAATCTCTTATGTAAACAGATGCATATATAAATAATGCGATCATCAGCAATAGACAGCATATAAGTGAAAACTGTATAATGTTATGGAGTAAAATGTTGATCCAGGAAGTGGTATATGTCTTTGCAAGCTTTGGAGGTGATAATGGAAGCTGTTTACCTGGTTTATGCTTTGATAATCGTAGTGAATATTATCCAGATGTAGTTTTTGATAGAAATGTGATTTTCTCACATTTTTGCTCAAAATTATGCATTTTTTATGAAACCTACCTATATTCAAGTGTTGATAAAAAAAAAAATTACTGGAGGCCAATGCTTTGGTGTTGTTTGATAATCTTTTTGTTCTTAAAAAACATGCTAGAATAAAACTTTTTTTTTTTGTTTAAAAGTAGAGGCTCTGACCTTTTTTTATGGTGTACTGCATACAGGTATTCAAATATTCATACAGCAAAATATACTGGAGGCCATCAAATTTTAGTGAAAATCATCAAAATCGCTGGTGGTGGCTGGCAACTTTTTCTAAAAAATGCTGGCAGGGAAAGAGTTAATGTATTGTTAAGCTTAGGATTAGGGTTTGGCTTAGGGTTGCTTGCATGTAATTATGCATAATTTATTGTTATTATAATAGTAAGAACGTGTAACAAGGACACTTTAAAGTGTTACCTTTTTTGTCCCAAGGTCCACCTTTGTGATTATGAAATTCATCTTTGAAACTTTGCAGGTTTTTACATTCACACGCAGCTTTATTAAACCCTGAAATCTTATATCTGAAAATACATACATTTTATTGACTTCTGTCTTTCTGAGACTGAAGAAAATTTTTATTGGTCAAAATATGAACTAATCTAGTGTAATCAATGTGAATCTAGCCATTAAGTATCAAGTTATTCTACTATTATAATCATGTACAGTATCTGTCTGTGTGTGAGGCCTGGATGAGAATGGAATGTGCAGACAGTGCAGGGGTACAGTATATGGTAAAGCTGCATGTCCTATTTGGACATTAGACTAAATATATGAGACCTCCTTGGTGCAGACATTACAAAAATACAGTTTATGGTAAAGTTTCATGTCCTGTTTTGACATTAGACAAAAATAAGTAAAAGAGTTGATAAACAGAACCATATGAATGAAATGTATTGGACATGGGCACGCATTCGGGAAGCACTGTATAAAATAGAGAACCGACACAGACTCGACAGACTGCAGAGCTTTCTTGGTTTTATTGTCTCTTGAGAATAAAATATAAATTCTGGCATCAAAACCCCAAGACTTCGAGAGTGATTCTTTATAGACATGGCAGAAGCCACCACATTTGGCACCCATTGTGGGGCTGGAAAGGAGCAGAGGGTGGAGGACAACTTTGGTCGCTGTGATTTTGCCAAATAAGACATGTTCCTGGATCAACATAACACCAGGTATTTATTCAATACAGTGGCTAAATTAATGAAAAATAAAGCATCAACAAGTGTTGACATTTCCCAACAGCACAGCAGTAATGACTTTATGAACTACTTTACTTCCAAGATCGATACTATTAGAGATAAAATTGTAACAATGCAGCCATCAGCTACAGTATCACATCAGACAGTGCACAATAGATCCCCTGAGGAACAGTTCCACTCATTCTCTACTATAGGAGAGGAAGAATTGTATAAACTTGTTAAATTATCTAAACCAACAACATGTATGTTAGACCCTATTCCATCTAAGCTCCTAAAAGAGGTGCTTCCGGAAGTCATAGATCCTCTTCTGACGATTATTAATTCCTCATTGTTATTAGGATATGTCCTCAAAACCTTCAAACTGGCTGGTATTAAGCCTCTCATCAAAAAACCACAACTAGACCCCAAAGAATTAGTTAATTACAGACCGATCTCGAATCTCCCTTTTCTGTCCAAGATACTAGAAAAGGTAGTATCCTCACAATTATATTTTTATTATGTAATCCCTATTAAACATCGTATAGATTTTAAAATCTTGCTTATTACTTATAAAGCCCTGAATGGTTTAGCATTTGAAGTATTTGAACGAGCTCTTGTTACATTATAGTCCTCCACGTCCGCTGCATTCTCAAAACTCTGGCAATTTGATAATACCTAGAATATCAAAGTCAACCATGGACGGCAGATCCTTTTCCTATTTAACGCCTAAACTCTGGAATAACCTACCTAAAATTGTTCGGGAGGTAAACACACTCTTGCAGTTTAAATCTAGATTAAAGACCCATCTCTTTATCCTGGCTTACACATAACACACTAATACGCTTCTAATATCCAAATCCGTTAAAGGATTTTTAGGCTGTATTAATTAGGTAAACTGGAACCGGGAACACTTCCCATAACACCTGATGTACTTGCTACATCATTAGAAGAATGGCATCTACGCTCATATTAGTCTGTTTCTCTCTTATTCCGAGGTCACCGTAGCCACCAGATCCAGTCTGTATCCAGGTCAGATGGTCACTGCAGTCAGAAGCGTGTCTACGTGGTGGCCAGGGGTGGCACCGGCCCCCCCTGAAATTTGGCTGGCCACCCCAGGTGCCGTAAGTGGATTTCCTTTACTCACACAAAACTGGATGTGTGCTTTTAAATATACATTGTTCTTTTATGAATTGGCTCTGCTTTTGCTCAGAGATTACGTGTATGCTCAAACGTTCTTGCATCACTGAAGACTAGAAGCACTTTTTTTCTAATTCAGATGAGGAGTAGGCTTATCTCATTAAATGGAAGCAAGCTGATTATAGTCTACCTTCTCTAGTTATTTATTTTATTAATAGCCTACTTATTTTAGTTAAGTGCTTAACTTATAAATATGCATTTATTCAATTGTTTTATTAAGTGCATTTGTATTTTGTTGTTTTTTTATACAGTTTTGCAATAAAAGTGTATTAAACAGGCTCCAGAAATAATCACTGATGGTGCTTCTAAAATTAGTGAGGGTGCTCTCTAGTCTTAATGCCCATTTTCACATATTTTCTCCCGTCTATTGCTTTGGTCATCATTGTGTCAATCACTGCTACCTTCGAGAGTGAATCCCACATAAATATGCAGATGTCATTCCCGAAACTTTGCAATGTGTGTGTGGCTGAAAAAAACAAAGTTCTACATTTTAATTGGATCATAGACTAGAAAGCTTGCAAAGAGTGCTCATTACCACTAAAAAAGCTGTCACTCTTTGTTTAGTTAGTGTATACACGATGTATTTTAACATACATTGTGCCGCAAACCATAACCAGATACTATTTAAACTCACATTTCACTCACATTTCACTGCTGGTTATATATGCTCTATATAATTGTGTATGTGACGAATAAAAATCTTGAATCTTAAACTGAACTGAGCTGCATGATGACATCACTGAATTCAATGATGAACTGCCTTTAACTGTCATTTGCATTATTGACACACTGTTTTCCTAATTAATGTTGTTCAGTTGCTTTGACACAATCTGTTTTGTTCAAAGCACTATATAAATAAAGGTGACTTGACTTGTTACTGGATCAACATTACTGTCCAAAAATATAGACCTAACCCAATCCCTAACCCTAAACCTAACCCTAGCCATAATTTTTTCCTAAAATCAGTGGGAGATGATTGTAAGCCTAAAACAAGCATTTTTTTAAAACTTATCCCTCAATTCTGATTGGTTGATTGGAATATTGTTCCAGGATCAACAAGGATGTTGATCCAGGAACATGTTGTACTTGGTGAAATCATGTTCACCGACCACTTTGTGCTGGCTTGACGAACTACATGAATAAGTGGCCACTAAACACTTGACGGAAATCAGTAAACGTTAAGCAGATATATATTGCATGCAATGATCTGTGTTTACTGACTAGTGGGCCTTGACAGAAATCAATAGACATTAAGCAGATAAAGTATAAAGCGCACAAAGTCCTTGGGATACTGCTCTGTAGAAGTTGTAAGGAAGGTACAGAGGTCTGCACGGGAAGGCAGAAATCCTGCAGAGTACAGCCTTTTTACTGTGTTGAGGAAATTTACCAGTGAAAGGGCGAGTAGTACTGACAGGTCACTCAGGAAGAGTGTAGAGTGTAGTCTGTTTTCATGTATGTTTTAATCGAAGTTTCTGTGTCTGTCTCTGAGTAAATGACTGTGGTTGTATAAGAAAATAAACTCTATATCCGGTGGAGCAAGAGGTGCCCACCCCTCTTGGACGTCACTTGAGTGTGATCAGGTCGCGGAGACGGACGTGGCTGGTGTTACGCTGGAGAAGAGTGAATGAGTGTATGAGTCCTATCTAAAAAAAAAAAAAGGACAAAGGATGAGTGTATGAGCCCTAAAAACAATAAAGGGACTGAATGAATGTTGATTTATATAAAAAAAAAGTATGTCTAGATATGGACTTTGCAGAGTACTGAAATAATATTAAATTAATTAAAATAAGATATACATTTATTATTTAATGATCTTAATAGATGAATAAAAAGATTGCATGTGCTTAAAACTTTATAGATAATATGTGAAGATGTCTAAAATTTGTGTCTTGTTATCCCTGGGACACAGTATGAAAGTTAATCCAATACAAAGTTTCAGAGATTTGGCCTTGAGTTAACTAAAAGATTGGGTCACCAAGTTAATAGGAATTATGATTCAAAAGCCATAGACATTTTACAATAGGAATGGAACTTGTTGTCACTAAAATAAAATAAAATGAATTATTTTATGTTGGTTGGAAAAATTAATTCACCATTACCAGATTATTCTGAATAATGTATGCAAATATAGAAGAAAAATTATGATTTTGAAGTCTTTAATTTACCATACGCATGTCATGCTGTTATAAAAGGAAGGATTATTTCGTTTTATTGCATTATACATAGATAATAAAGGTGCATTACTGCTGCTTTCTGCATTTTGCAAAGAAAAAACTGCTTGCTATTTTTCTGCAATGAAGAACTTGCTTTACTAACATAGAATAAGAGAATTGCTGTTTTCAACCAGATGAGATTGTTTTTATTAAGGGACCACTGAAAGAGAAGGTTGAAGAGTGAAAATTAGATAAAGAGCTGATTGCTCAGACACAATTTGGTCAAGAGTTTACAAAGGTCCATTTGATTAATGCAGTCTCTGAGTGCTAAAATTTCAGATGACTTCTGGAACAGTGCCTTGACAAAGGGAAGCAATGAACTTTAGTCTGTCTAGAAGTGGCAAAGAGGCAAAGACAGCTGCAGAGAGAAAAAGAGGGAGGGGCTGATGGACGCTCACCTACCATCCCCAAACTTCAGCATGGAGAAAGACTGAATACAAGAAGAAGCAGAGAAACCTTTCACTTGAGACTTTTCCTGAGGGTGAAGAGAACATTGTGAAATGCAAAACTCTGGCAGAAGCAATCAAAATCCAGACTGAGAAGAGGCTCGAAACAATGGAGACCATACACCACAACATCAGGCGTTTGAGTGCCATCACAGACTGACGACCCAGTGCAACAGCCCAGGCTGATGATCTAACCAGAAGGACTTCCATCCCTTCGATGCTGCATATTTAATGATCACTATAGAGACAGCTTCAAATTTTGTTAATTATTTATTATTAACTTTATTAATCTTGATTATTCTCTGGTCTTACAGCACTTCTTTGAATTCTGTGTTTTAACTAACCTTCTCATCTGCTTTTCAAGAGGTACCGATCCAGCCTTATGTCTTAAAGAAAAAGTCATTTAGACAGACAGAAGAGAGTGCTTGACTCACCAATCAGATAAAAATGGAGCTTGATTTGGGATAGTTGGCAAAGGGCTATTTCATTAACCAACTAGGGAAAATGCACAACTGAATTATTGACAACAATGCTGAACTCTTTGTGAAAAAATAAAAAAGGGTAGACTACATGTCCAATAGAAAAAAATATGGCAGATAAAATAAAAATATTGGTCACTCCATTTTGTTTAAAGGTAATTTTCTAGGGCTAGATTGAATATAATATTAATATTAATATAATTATTCCAAAGATCCAAAATCATGAAATCACATATGCTGTCATCACTGGGAATAACAAGATGGAAATGTTGATGGCCATGGATCCTAGATTATGCAGAGATCTCCAATCCTCTTCTCAAAGTACCTCATGAGCAATAACAAAAGGTATTTGACTAAACTTTAAATTAGACAAACAAGTGACATTTGAGAAATTATAATTGGCTCTCTCAAGTGCGCAATGCTTAGGTCTGTTATTCTAAACAAATTAATCTTTTAGATTTTGATGAAAGAAAAAAAAAGAGGTTTATACAGTGGTGTTAAACTAAACTGACTGACTGACATTTCCCAGTTGCATGATATCTATAAACTATGTGGAATGATACCAGGTCTACGCTCAGTAGAGTCTAACGAAAAAAGGTTCATGATATCCTACTCAGAATCTTTGCCATTCCACTGCTAAAATCATTTAGTTCACAATCAGCTGAAATTATAAGAAAAAAAATATGTCTTTGGCCAAAAGGTGGGTGTGAAAGAGTATGAAAAAGTATGAATGATGGTGTTGTATGGCATGAAAGAGGGTGTCTGACGAGACACTGAGGCAATTCAATCAATTTGCCAAAACAGCTGTATCCAGTTTTAATATGTGGGCACACAGGGCAAATTATGCCAAGTAAAATGGATGAATTTGGTTAAGTTTCCTGGTTAGTACCTAGGTTATTGTTGTGGCAGAAAGAAAAGCCAGTGCCACACTTGCGCAGCATATAACATGGGAAGGCAAAGCAAAGCAAGGTTGTTCTGTCCACCCCACATCTAACTTTCTTTTCAGCCTATCATGATGGAGCTGATTCTGTGTGAAAAGGATAAAATATTGTCTTTCTGACTATTAACATAAATAAAGTGGGTTGAATGTTTTCCAGGTCAAAGGGCCTATGATACTGAGCGAAATTATCCAGTGATAGTGGAACTCAGTTTAAAAAACTTTTTTTTTAAAAAAAGAGATAACTGAATTAGCAAATTGTTGAGAATAAAATTTAAATTACTTAAAAAAAAAATAAGAAGGATGCAGATAACTGAGTAAAACCAAATTCTTTATTATATTTTAGAAAATGGGTATTAGCCCTTTACTCATTGTATTGACAGCAATGGATTTGTGAGAGCTCAAAAAGGGACCAGGACAGCCCTCAACCCACATGAAATGTCCACAGGGAGTGTATTCCAGGTGAAAAGGCCTCTGCTACTGAGCAAGATTTCCATTTACAGGTGACAGCAGTGCTATCATTTTCCATTTACAGGTGACAGCAGTTCTATTAAGGCCAAGGAATGCTTTACTCCATCAAAGAGAACCAGCGAGTTTGCAGTTATGATCTCAAGGGAGAGCCTTGCATTAATCAGCAAAATGGTTACAGAGTGACACCTGAGTTCACATCTCTCACCTTAAAAAACGCCAACCAGCTTCAACAACTCCACACAGCATGAAGTGAGGGATGAAGGGCATGCTATTAATGACCCACCCTTGCCAACGAGGGAAAGACCATTGCAATGACTCGCAAAGAGTCACCCTGGTGAAGATGGAATGAGTGATGGGACTGCTTATGAGATCAAAATACTTGGGAGCAAATGTGGGCCAACAAATGGAAAAGAAGTGGAAAGAGAAGGAAAAAGAAGAGAAGGAAAAAAGACAAGCAGATGACTCAGGAGCAAGTGACGAGGAGAGACAGTGACACAAGATGAAGTGCAAACTGGTCACAACTCAAAAAGATATAAGCAAGGAGCTCACATTCTTTTGTCAGAGAAGCAGAAAAGTGAAAAGAATGAGTCTGACAACATATCTGATGATCATCACATGCCTAATGCATTTAATTCTACAAGCTCAAACTGTAACCAACAGCACCCAGACTTTCCTAGAATTGACTTTTCAACCCTCATCTGAATCTAGCAGTGGCTAGATTCCAGATGAGAATTGAATGAGAAGCAAAAAATATCTAAAAAATGGGAAAACTGCAGCAAGCCCAGTCTTATATACTGTACCAATAATCGTAACTTTTCCATTCCAAGACCCTTCTAAACAAGTACAATAATTCAAGACCCACCAAAATATTTGAGATAAAAAAATAAATAATTTAAATTACTGTAAGCTTAAAGGGATATTCCATCCCAAAATGAAAATGTTGTCATTAATCACTTACCCCCATGTCGTTCCAAACCCGTAAAAGCTCTGTTTGTACTCGGAATACAATTTAAGATATTTTGGATGAAAACCTGGAGGTTTGAGACTGTCCCATAGACTGCCAAATAAATAACAATGTCAAGGTCCATAAAAGGTATTAGGGACTTTAAGCAACAACAGCTGGTGGAACAGCAACAGCAAAGAACGTGTGATTGCGCATGATTGACTTTAAAGTGCTACTTCATGACGGTCTACTATGGGAGTACCGCTAATTTGCTGTAGTCGCTAGACTCGCTACTACGTGACAGATTAAAGATTTTGCGTGGTAAAGCTAGGTTTTCTTATTGGCATCATACAAGACTAAAACACTTCTTCTGACAATAAGTTGATGTTTAATGCCAAAAGCACGCTTTCTCTTGCCCGTTTAAATGACATTTTTATTACAGTAATGATAAATGATTGGATGTTTCACCGTCCTCTTGGTTGTTACTGTTGCTTAGTGATTTTTGCGCTCTTTGGTTACGGCAGTTAATAGTTTACGTCTGATCGCCATTGCCGTTCCATCAGCTGCTGTTGCTTAAAGTCCTTATTAAAGTCGTCATCAGAATACTCCATCTGCCATCAGACATGCAATCTGGGTTATATGAAGCGACGGGAGCGCTGTTTCTATGTGTATTTAGCTTTGATTTGAAATAAAACAGCACATCCTTGTGGTGTGGATGACACTGAAGAGCATACACAGCATACGGTGATAATGAGAGACAGAGGAGACCATTGACAAAGGAATTATTGAATAAAGTTTTTTTTTTTTTCTTCGCTTACAAAAAGTGTTCCCGTCACTTCATATAACCCAGATTGCACGTCTATTTATTTGGCAGTCTATGGGACAGTCTCAAACCTCCAGGTTTTCATCCAAAATATCTTCAATTGTGTTCCGAGGACAAACAGAGCTTTTACGGGTTTGGAACAACATGGAGGTAAGTGATTAATGACAAAATTTTCATTTTGGAATGGAGTATCCCAAGTATTTAAGAAAAATAACGATTTAATTTTATAGTATTATTTATAGTATTATTCACCAATAATATTTATGTTTTAATTTTTTTCATTTACATATTTTAATAAGTCTATGAAATAGGTCCATTAAAAACTCGAGCTCACTCCGGTGTAGATATTAACTGTAATCCATGCTGCAAGTGTTCATCAAGTACTCATCACGGGGTTTAGTGCAGAAAATGCTCTCGTGATAAGAACCACAAACCAACATTTTTTAATTAACAAGGCATAATAAGAAAAGAAGAACAACCAAAAAAAATCATTTTATTAATAACATCAACAGTTTTGAGATTAAAATAATTGTGAAATAATTGTAAAAATAATAAATAGATGTGTCTCATTTTAAACAGGCCTAAACAAACCAGGATGACAAATTAATTTAAACCAGAAATTAACTTGTGTAGTGTAGTGAAGCTAAATGTCCAGGACTATCTAGTGAAATGGGATTAGAGGGTAATCAGGATCAGAAGAATCAGAATCAGAAAGAGCTTTTCTAATACAAGGAAATTGTTTTAGTGACATAAGCTTCCAGTACACAGAGACAACAACAACACACAGACAAAAAAAATAGACATATTGCAGAATAAATCTAAATATAAATAAATTGTATGAACAGTTGTTCTATAGATGATAATGCAATAGAATAGAGTGAAATGCAGGGATGTACTAGGATGGAGGGGTAACAAATAAATATAAGGATATTACACATTTTATTGCATAAGTGGGGAACATTTAACTGTTCATGAGGTAGATTGCCTGGGGGAAGAAACTGTACTTGTGCCTGGCTGTCCTGGTATTTGCGGCTCTGAAGCGCCGCCCAGATGGCAAAAGTTCAAAAAGGGGGTGACTTGAATGTGAGGGATCCAGAGTGATTTTCCGAGCCCTTTTCCTCACTCTGGATGTATACAATTCTTGAAGGGTGGGCAGGGGAGCACCAATAATCCTTTTTAGCAGTCCGAACCATTCTCTGTAGTCTTCTGATGTCTGATTTTGTAGCTGAACCAAACCAGACAACTATTGAAGTACACAGGACAGACTCAATGACGGCTGAGTAGAACTGTTTCAGCAGCTCCTGTGGCAGGTTAAATTTCCTCAGCTGATGAAGGAAGTACAACCTTTGTTGGGCCTTTTTAACAATGGAGTCCATGTGATTGTCCCACTTCAGGTCCTGAGAGATGGTGGTTCCCAGGAATCTGAATGACTCCAATGCAGCCACAGTGCTGTCTATGATGGTGAGTGGGGGGGGAGTGCAGGGGGGTTTCTCCTGAAGTTCACTATCATCTCCACTGTTTTGAGAGTGTTCAGCTCCAGGTTGTTAAGACTGCACCAGACAGCCAACTGCTCAATCTCTTGTCTGTAAGCAGACTCGTCACCGTCCTGGATAAGGCCAATGACTATAGTGTCGTCTGCAAACTTCAGGAGCTTGACAGAGTGGTCTTTTGAGGTGCAGTCGTTAGTGTACAGGGAGAAGAGCAGTGGGGAGAGAACACATCCCTGAGGGGCACCAGTGTTGGTGGAATGGCTGTTTGACATGAATTTCCCCAGTCTCACTAGCTGTTGCCTGTCTGTCAGAAAGCTGGTTATCCACTGACAGATAGAGCTAGGAACAGAGAGTTGGGTCAGTTTGGTCTGGATGGCTGTTGGGATGATGGTGTTGAAAGCCGAACTAAAGTCCACAAACAGGATCCTCACATAAGTCCCTGTTTTGTCCAGATGTTGTAGGATGAAGTGCAAATCCATATTGATTGCATCATCCACGGACATGTTTGCTCGGTAAGCAAACTGCAGAGGGTCCAGTAAGAGTCCTGTGATGTCCTTCAGATAAGCCAGAACCAGTTTTTCAAATGGCTTCATGACGACAGACGTTAGAGCCACAGGTCTGTAGTCATTAAGTCCTGTTATCTTGGGTTTCTATGGAACGGGGATGATGGTTGAGTGTTTGAAGCAGGAAGGGACTTCACACAACTCTAGAGATCTGTTGAAGATCTGTGAAAAGATGGGGGCCAGCTGGTCAGCACAGGTTTTCAGACAGGCTGGTGTAACACCATCTGGGCCTGGTGCTTTTCTTCTTTTGTTCTTCCTGAAGACCTGGCACACATCATCCTCACTGATTTGAAGTGCAGGAGGTGTTAGTGACTGTGTAGAGAGATGGTCAGAATAGGTGTGGGGGGTTTCAAATCTACAATAAAACTCATTCAGTTTGTTAACAAGTTGTTGATTCGCCTCAGTGCAGGGGGATGGAGTCTTGTAGTTTGTGATGGCTTTCAGCCCTTTCCACACTGAAGTTGAGTCATTGGAAGTGAACTGATCTTCCAACTTTTTAGAGTAGGTCCTTTTAGCCACTCTAATCTCTTTGTTCAGTGTGTTCCTGGCCTGATTATACAAGACTCTGTCCCCATTTCTGTAGGCATCCTCTTTGGCCTGACGAAGATGTCTGAGTTTTGCTGTAAACCATGGCTTATCATTGTTGAATGTTAAATAAGTCCTGGTAGGAATACATATATCCTCACAGAAACTAATATAGGATGTTACAGTCTCTGTGAGTTTGTCCAGATCGGTGGTAGCAGCTTCAATAACACTCCAATCAGTGAGGTCGAAGCACTCTGTTTCGTTGGTCCATCTCTTTACAGTCTTTACTACAGGTTTAGCAGATTTAAGTTTTTGCCCATAGGTTGGTATAAGATGAACCAGGCAGTCATCAGACGGCCCCAAAGCTGCTCGTGGAACAGAGCGATATGCACCCTTTATTGTGGTGTAACAGTGATCTAGTATGTTACTGTCTCTGGTGAGACATTTAACATGCTGTCTGTATTTTGGCAGTTCACGGGAGAGATTGGCTTTATTAAAGTCCCCAAGAATGATTAAAACAAAGTCCGGGTGTTGTTGTTCTGTCTCTGTGATCTGATCAGCATGTCCCGCCGCCACTCGATTTCCCCGTTGATTCTGCATCGCGATCTGCTCTAAACAGTTGAAAGCCGGGCAGATGGAGCAAGCTGTCTGGAATGGCGTCATTCAGCCAGGTTTCTGTGAAACACAGAGCAGCAGAGCGTGAGAAATCTATTTGTCCTGGAGAGCAGAAGGAGTTTGTCCGTTTTGTTGGGTAGAGAGCGGAGATTTGCCAGATGGACGCTAGGCAACAGTGTTCGAAATCCGCGCTTCCTGAGTCTGATGAGCTCACCAGCTTGCTTCCCCAGCCTGCGCAACCTGAAGCGTTTGATCAGCGCCATCGAGAGCAACAATAATAAAACTGGGAGATAAATGCTTAATAGAAGAATGGAAGGGGACAGACAAATAAAGACCTTTAGAAACTCTACCCCCCCCCCCCCCCCAAAAAAATGTCTCCAATCTACAACAAACTACAGAGAAGCAACTGAATTACAATGCATACAAACCCATAAATGGCCAATAGTACGGAAAAAAAATACAACAACCATAAAGAAGCATCAATAAGGGATTATAGTCCAAAGATGCATGTACATGGAGATATATAGATATATTTACTCATGTTTACTTCATATTTCTTAAGACAGAATCATAATTTCTATTAATTTTCCACTGATTTATGCGATCTGATGATAATTAGCCACTCCCAGTGCTGTCTCTGTGTCTGTTCTCCTCCGTGTTCATGCTGTGACTCAGACAAACTCTGATTCGTCCTTCGCATTGTCAGTCTTTTGTGTCTCATTACAAGACGACGTCTCATCATGTCACATGCTTTCTTCACTCTTTCACATTGATATCTGACCACAACAACGCAGTGAAACCTCTGTACCCATGAAATAACCAAATAATAAACACACGATTGCGATAGTATATGGTTTGTATGTGATTTTCTTGAGATTTGGGGCATTTTTTATAACAATAATTATTAATGCACATCTGTAATGCTTATTTGTGCGGCAATATAAAAGGCTATAAATAACATATTTTAACAACACTAAACGGCCAAATTCCACATGTGATCACAAAAGGAAGTTATTACAAACACTTGTTGGTGGTTTAAATTAAGTTTTGAGTAAAAGTGTACTAATAATTTCATAGTCTTGTAGCTTGATGCTATTGTTAGCGCTAATGCAGCTACATAACAGGTGCAGTTCTTCTTCATAATGCATTTTGTCATAATTCATGTAAGGTCGTAAGAAAATGTTTTGTTGTATTTTTATAGTAAGACTTTTGATAATAGTTGGGTAAATGTATACTGGAACTGAAGTGATGTGACTTGGTAAACCTTGAAATACCAGAACAAAGGCTAATAATGGCTGAATAAAAACAAAAGAATAATGATAAAAGAATAATGAAAGTGAAAAAAAAAGTGAAAGTGACGTGACATACAGCCAAGTATGGTGACCCATACTCAGAATTCGTGCTCTGCATTTAATCCATCCAAAGTGCACACACACACACACACACACACACACACACACTGTGAACACACACCCACGGGCACGCGCCCGGGGAGCAGTTGGGGGTTTGGTGCCTTGCTCAAGGGCACCTCAGTGGTGGTATTGCTTGCCCGAGACTCGAACCCACAACCTTACGGTTAGGAGTTAAACTCTCTAACCATTAGGCCACGACGTCCCTGTGGAAAGTCGTGGCCTAATTATAATGCGGATAATGTCTCATGGTGCGTTCAAGTCATGTCGGATACAACGTATTTACGAGTTAAATGCACTTATGCGATACGATCGATCGTCTGTTGTTGGTTGTTGACCGTACTTTTTTAGTTGAAAATGATTGACAAAAATGAAAAAAACCAAAAAAATAAACTTCTATTCTATACGGTAATTTTTTTTTTTTTTTTTTTAAGTTGAAATATTTGAAATTGATAAACAGGATTGCAATTAGAGATGTTCTGATACCATTTTTTCCCTCCCGATACTGATTCCGATACTCGTACTTTTGGTATCGGCCGATACCGAGTACCGATACCAGTGTGTTAAAAAAAAAAATGAAAAGATCATACTACGCCTGCATAACTGTGATATTATCATTGTGGTAAGGTCTGGCTCAGGTTAAACCCTTTGTAAAATATGAATGAATACAGGAAATGGAAGCCATTTATTTTAAAATGTATTAGTGCAACAGCAACTTAAATAAATATAGGAATATTTTTTATTTTTTTTTAAATAAAGTGCAGCCACAATATTGTAAAATAAAAAAGGCATTTAAATAGAACAGTATAAAACAGTAGTCCAACAGCAACTTAACTAAATAAATATAGGAATATTTTTTATTTTTTTTTAAATAAAGTGCAGCCACAATATTGTAAAATAAAAAAGGGATTTAAATTTTTTAATAGAAAAGTATAAAACAGTAGTCCAACAGCAACTTCAATGATTCCTTTAAAAAAAACTTAAAGTGCAGCCATTATGTAATAAAAAGGCATTCAAATCTTTAAATAGTGCAGTATTTAACAATAGTGCAACACCAACCTATAAAGTAAACATAAACAAAAATACAAATCAAAAGAGTAGCAGCTACATATTAAGTTAAAAAAATACTTTACACCAAGTAGGCTACACAATGAAGTAGCATTTAAGCAATTTAGTATTGCTCATAATTTCAAGAGCAAAGGCAGATTCTTCTTCAAGAAGATGAGCATTTCTGCCCTCTCTCCTCCTAGCCTGTTCCTTCTTGCATCAATAATGTTGGATGCTACACTGAACAGTCTCTCACTGTCAACACTGGTACAAGGAGCACAGAGAAACTTTGCAGCAGTGGCAGCCAGGGTGGGAAAACGAATTTGGTTGACTCCCCAGTACTGGAATGGGGCTGTCGGAGCGTGGGACCGTTTGCTCTGTCAAATATATCTGTATTTGATTTTGAACTTGTGTGCTAGTGCTACTTGCCCCACGTTCCTCATCATGCTCCTGCAGGATTTACTCAAACAGGCCTTTCAAGCTGCTCTTTCTGCTGCTGCTGCTGTCTGGCTGTGCTTCCAGACGTGGGGCTTTATGGGGGTTTTCTGGCACTGTCTCTGCTCCCTCAGGTGTGGTCCTGCTCAGTAACGCTGCCTCCATCTTCTCCACCTATTGGGTCAGAGCATCCTTTGCATGCTTGTTGCTGTCTGCTCCTGTGAAGTATCTAAAAACAATGAAAAATAATAAATAAATGTCTTAATGTGTAAAATAAACATATAAACAACCTCTATAATAGCTTTTAGTGGTAACATATTAATGCAACAGTAATCAATAATAATGCAATATCTAGTTATCCAAAACACCATTTCAAAATTTGTTTATAATATAGACATTTAATAAACATATTAGACATACCTGTCTTTAAATCGTGGGTCTAAAAGAGTGGCAACTGCATACAAGGGCTCATTCTCGACGGTCTTGAATCTTTTCTGGACAGCCTCAAGAAGGGTTGTTTTTCATGGTTTTTTATACCCGTGTCCCCCTCGTTCTCCCGAGCAAGCAGGAGTTTCAGCACTGTGACTGAGGGAATGACTTCAGCTGCAGAAGAGGTGGAGGAGCTAATCTGTCTGGTCAGTTCTTCAAATGGTGCCAGAACAATGATGATTTTTTCCCAGTAAAGCCCACTGGTAAGACGTAAGGGTCACTGGCAGGACGTGGTCAGCTCCATATGCTGAAATTGACCGCTTCTGCTCCAGTAAACTTTCGACCATATAGTAGGTACTGTTCCATCGCGTTGCTACGTCTTGGTGCAGACGTTTGGTGGGCATTTGGAGATCTTTTTGAATATCCTCCAGGCATGTAGTAGCCAGTGGCGAGTGTTCGAAATGACCGACTATCTTCCTACCTTTCGCCAGTGCATCACTCACATTTCTCTGTGACAGTAGCCCTTCATGCACCACCAGCTGGAGAGTGTGGGCGAAGCATCCCAAACTTGCTACATCCATCTCGTCCATGGCTTTCTTCATGTTGCTAGCGTTGTCGCGCAAAAAAACATGAACGTTGGACTTGGGGATTTTCCATTTTACTAGCATCTCTTCAATTGCTTCGGCAATTGATGTGCCAGTATGTGACCCTCGGAACTCGTTCGCATGCAACACCGCACTTCGAGGGGTAAATGATGAATCTCTGTCCACCCAGTGTGATGTTAAACTTAGCAAAGACATGCGGCACACGTCGGCGCTCCAAATGTCCGTGGTAAAGCTGATTGCATGCACGTCTTTCAGCATACACAAAATGTGTTCCTTAACTGTCTCATATAATTTGGGTAGCGCAGTTTCAGAGATATATTTACGACCTGGCAAACAGTACCTTGGCTCCAAGTGCTCCATTAAGCGGCGAAATCCCACAATTTTGACGACAGACAGGGGTTGGTCATCCAGGACAATAAACTCCACAATTTTGTCGGTTATCTTTGTTGCTTTTTGACTGTCTTTGGGGAATTTATCTCGTCACTGGAAGACAGTTTCCAGAGTTTGCTGCTGCAGTTAGTCCTTTTTTTTACCCTTAGCTTTGGTGAATTCGTCATGCTCTTTAGTGTGACACATCTTCAAATGTTTGATTAAGTTGCTGGTGTTGAAATTTGCAACATCCGTGCCACCCCTCGAAATTGCTTCTTTGCATATGTTGCATTTCGCCGTCTTACTGGTGGGAAAATCCACTGTAAAGTACTGCCAAACTCCCAACATGATGCGTTAACGTTAGCTCTATGGTTAGCTCCTTTTAAGGAGGAGTCAGGTGGTCAGTTCTTCTTCGCCCCTCTAAAACAACAGCAGCTACCGATGGCAGCACAGCGCAACTGTTTTAAGAGCGGCGAAGAAGAACTGTAAGCTAACAGAGCTAACCAGTAAATAGATTCCTATTTCTAATAAATTATATGGTACTGGACTCCAGTACTCATCAATTCCAATGCCAGCATTTTCGGCAGTATCGGAGGCATTTCTGATACTGGTATCGGAATCGGAACAACTCTAATTGTGATATAACAATTAATAAGTTTTTATGCGATACAGATTAAAGTCGCTTAAAAAATAATTAAAAAAAATTAAAAACGCAAAACACACCTGATGCAAATTCTTTGCTCTTCATTTTCTATAAGCAGAGTTAACAAACCCTGTTGTATTTTCTTGTAATTTATTAAAAGAAGGTACACCGCGGTCCTGTACCGACTAAACTGACTTGAACGCACCCGAGATCATAATTACGACTTGTCAACACGTAAGTACGAACTTCCCACGAGGACTTGAATGCAGAATCATACCTGGCCAATGTGAGAAAGGCTTGTTTCGTAAGAACAATAGAATCATGAATGAGGCAGTATGCGGAGCCAAACATATGGAGACAGCACACAGGAGAGCATACAGGAGAGTTTACAGGGGCCATAAATCAATTGTATTAGCCTTTTATTAGCCTTCTCTAAAAACACACATGACATGGTCTTAGAAAATGTTTCATAAAATTCACAGATTTACAGATTATATTATGAATTTTCAAATGAAGCATTAGTAGACTTGTGGCTTTAGTTTTATTATGTTTCTAAAATCATATCCCACACATTTTTTTTATACATTTGAAAAATGTTTTTAATATTTTAATTTTTGTTTTCATGTCTGAACCTATATATCTTTATTATCATAACAGTCTGAGTAATTCTGATTCTTGAACAGTAAACTTTGAAGTGTCAGCTTTGTGAACATATGTTGATTATGTATCTGGTCAGAAAGACTCATGAGCAGAAACCTTTTTATTTTGGGTATGTCATTTGTGTCTCCATGCCGAAAATGGGGGGTGACCGGTAAGGTTGTTTTCCCTACCCCCTTGCTCCGTGCCCTGGTTTACAGACCACCTAATTTTAATAAGGACTTCATTCAAGAATTTTCTAACCTTCTGGCCTCATCCCACATTACGGCAGTTTTCTGATCTTGGGTGATTTTAACCCTCTGATGTCTAGGGGGTTTTGGGGGCCTGGAGAAATTTTGACATCCCCTGACTTTTGTACTTTTTTTCAGTTGCTTATAAACATATACATGGCTGTATATAACACTGTATTCAGTACAAACTGGGCTACAGTAACATGTAAATATCATGTATGTACATGATTGTGTTTTTGAGAAAACAACGTTTATGCGTGGTTAGTAAAAAACTAAAATTTTGAAGTCACTGAAATAAGGTTATAAAACACATACAGAACATTTGTTCACAAGACTGTCAAACCTGGAGCTTGTAGCCTAGAATTTTTGCTTCAAAATGATGTGAAAATCATCTTGTTTACTCACTAACAGAAAACAATAGATTAATTTAAATTTTCTAAGACAGTTTTTGTTTAGAAAGGGCATATGCGAGTAGGTGTCAACTATCATGAATATTTGTGTGAATCACACCTGAGAAGATAAAGACCCACATAATGAGCTGCACAATTAGCCTTTCAGTCAGGCTTGTTGACTGAGAGGGAAGAGTTACAATAAAGAATTTGAGGACAAAATAAATGTTTATATTTTTAGGTTTGTAGTTTTTTAGAATATATTTAATAATCCCACAAAATAACTTTAGATTCACTTGCGAGTGCAGTTTATTAGGAACAATCAAAGCTGACTTTAAAAAAGCTGAATTTTTAGCATCATTACTCCAGTCATACAATCCTTCAGAAATCATTCTAATATTCTGATTTGCTACTCAAAAAAACATTTATTTATTATCTGTTGTAGGATGGTCGAATTTAGGAGTCAAGAGGTAGATGTCTCAGCACATTCAAGAACGAGGAGAATTCAAATTCAAAGATGATGGGATCTTTATTTTCCCAAATAAGGCCTAAAGCAAGGCAAAAATCCATAATAAGACAGAATAAATGACTAAACTGGATAAACCGAAAACAAACTGACATGTGAGTCAAAAAAATAAAATAAAAATTACAAAAAAAAAAAAAACTTTCAAAAATATAATATACAAAGTTGGCTTCTTTCTAGCCGGTACAAAGTCACTCAGGTGACAAAGACAAATTACAGACGTCCGTTTACATACCCTCCCCATTTAATACTGAACAGACTGCTTAAATAGCATCAATTCCCACTACTCAAATTGGCCTAAACCATTCCATCATCATCAGGGGGTTATACAAATTAATAAAATCTGAAAAAATTCTAAAGATAGCAAATTACCACAATCTGAGGGTTTAAACCACACATAGTGAGACTTACAAATTTACCCTCTTCAATAAGCATATAATGGAAGCAAAGAACAAACAACACCAATCAGTGAATTCATAACAAATACTATTTCAGGCAGCTTATATATATATATATATATATATATATATATATATATATATATATATATAAATAGAAAAAGGTTTACTCACTAGGGGCGCGCTTCCGCTGTGAGACCCAAGAACAGCCAACCGCGAAGAAGAGACCATGGTAAGACGATGTAATCATGTTAACAAATGCATATCAAATAAATGAAACTTTACAAAATAGAAAAAGGTTTGAAGGGTGGTTATTTGGACAGATGAAACTTTACACTTCTACTGATTAGCACACGTAATTCATAGATAGTTTTTAACATTTTGTTCTCCATGCAGCTCACTCTATTTAATCGGTGCACACAATCAAACAAAGGCATAACTGCATGAGCATTACGAAATACATTGTGTATACATGCGTTTCAAATAACAACTGTCCCTACAAAGTAAAGATAAATGTCCGAGTACAATAAAATGTTTTAATTCATGACAATAATGATCCATTGTCCATTGGCAGAAATGTCTGCCGTGACAGAGCATAATCTGTCCCGTCACATTATCATTATTATTATTAATTTTGAAAAGAGATGGGGTTTTTTTATTAATTGAAAGAACAGCATCGTTTCTAACATGTTTATTGCATTTATCATGACTTGTGTGCTAAATATATATATATATATATATATATATATATATATATATATATATATATATGTATATGTATATGTATATGTATATGTTTGTTTTCTTTATTTTATAAATGCACAAAGTTTTGTTGTTATTATGTGTGTATACAAATAAAAGTAGACCCCCTTACAGATTCGATTGATGTATTGCTCTTATCTGTACAATCAAAACTGAAAGTGTAATTTAAGTTCCCCCCCCCGTGACAGTGCTGTTTCACTTTTTCAACCTGTGTCACCCTCACAGCTTCCTGATATTGTTTCTAGTATGAAATCGTCTGTTTGCCCTTCTGATGTTTTTTCTACATATATTTTTAAGGAGGTTTTTTCCAGTTGTCCAGTTGTGACCGCCATAGTTAATAGTTCATTGGTCAATGGGATGGTACCTACTAATTTCAAACATGCTACAGTACAGCCGCTGTTAAAAAAAACAAAAAAAAAAACTCACTTAGATCAGCATGGCTTGAACAACTATACCCATCTCTAAACTGTCATACCTGTCATACTAATCTTCATACCTGAGTGCTTTTAGTATTTTTGACAAGCAGTTAAACAATGACAAACCTGAAATTGTTATCTTCGCCTCACCAGATAGGAACTCTGACATAGTTAATCAGTTTGGTTCTTTATCCTCAAATGTTCATGACTGTGTCAAAAATCTTGGTCTCATTTTTGATTCTAATTTTAGTTTCGATAAGCAGATTAGTGCTATTGTTAAAAGTAGTTTCTTTTAGCTAAGATCTATTGCCAAAATCAAGATGATGCTCTCTAAGAAAGATCTTGAAACCGTTATTCATGCTTTTATTACCTTAAAGTTGGATTATTGCAACTCTTAATACCTGGATTTGCCTAATTTAACTTTAAATCATCTGCAGATGGTTCAAAACGCAGCAGCCAGGCTTTTGACTGGCACTAAAAAGTATCTGCACATTACTCCTGTGCTTGCCTCTCTCTTCACTGGTTAGTGGTTAGGTCCCGGATTGATTTTAAAACTTTGCTTTTTATTTATAAAGCTTTACATGGTCTTGCCCCTCAGTATATCAGTGATCTTCTTGTCCCACACAGTGCTGCAGAATCCTTACATTCTTCCATTCAACTACTCTCTCAGATCCTCGCTCACGTTACAAAACTAAAGGTGACCGGGCCTCTCAGTGGCTGCTCCCAGACTGTGGAATAGTCTCCCTTTCTACATTAGATCTTCCCCTTCTGTTTCTACTTTTAAATCTTCATTAAAAACTTATCTGTATTCTTTATGTTTTGATAGATGGTGTTCATATTTTTACATATTTTCAAGGTTTTGATCCAGTGTTTTAATTTTTAATATTGTTTTATTTATTTTTTAATACCTCTATACAGCACTATAGTTGAAACTTCTGTTGTTTTGAAATGTGCTTTATAAATTAATAAACTAAACTAAACACCAAAATAATTGCTACAGTTTTGAGAATCTGGGATTGCTTGCTGCTGAGGACACGGTCGCTCTTTCTCTACTGTCTCTTTGCAATGGTTGTAGAAATGGTCGTTAATCTTAATGTGGGTACAGCACAGATGTTAGGTAATAATATGATCAAAATCATGGCAACAAATTATTTTTTTAAGTCAGTTTAATAAGTTGGATAGTTCACCCAAAAATGAAAATTTAAACTTAAAGGGATAGTTCACCCAAAAATGAAAATTTGATGTTTATCTGGTTACCACCAGGGCATCCAAGATGTATGCGACTCTGTTTCTTCAGTAGAACACAAATTATGATTTTAAGCTTCAGCCGTTGCAGTCTCTCAGCTGTATAATGGATGGCAATGGAAACAAAATCTATGAGTAAAAAAAAAACAAAAAAACATGCACAGACAAATCCAAATTAAACCCTGCGGCTTGTGACGATAAATTGATGTGTAAAGACACAAAGCGATCCGTCTGTGCAACAAACTGAACAGTATTTACGTGTATCCTTTTTTACCTCTGATTCACGCAATGTCCAAACTGTTAGAACTCTTGTGGACGTGCATTCACAGCAGCAGGCCCCTGAGACATCTTCTTCCTCTTGCTTTATGGCGGATCGCAGACTTATAAGTGCATTACCACCACCTATCTCTCAAATGGACCATTGACACTCCTAATTGAGATTGTAGATAGAGTGTCTTTTTCTCTTCTGACTCTCACTTTCCACGTGTATTCCAGACCGGTGCTGATATCTGTGGCTTCTTTAACCCTGCCCAATATGAGATGTGCCTGCGTTGGATGCAGCTTGGAGCTTTCTACCCGTTCTCCAAAAATCACAACAGCATTAACATGCCAGTAAGGACACTCATGGCACCTTTTTATGGACAGATTTAAGATTTTTGGACCAGTTTAAGGGATAGTTCACCCAAAAATGACTATACGAATGCTTCAGATAATACTATAAGTGATCCTTTCTTCCAATTCTGGATCAAGGACAAAGGAATGCTGTTTGAAGAACGGTGAAATTTTTAGTTCAGCCTGATACTCGTCGTCGATGAGGTGATACAATGCTAGATTGTCAATATGGAGGATGGTAGCAGTACGCACTGGGGTGTTGACTAACCATCGTTTTCCAAAAATTTGGCTTGGATTGCCTTAATTTAGATGATGACTGAGGCAATGATTGGAGAATCCAGCTTCAAGATAGAATTCCTTTTCTGGGTCGGGGTAGGCCAGGCATGGCACGGAGCATAGGCGTTCTTTGAGATTGCTCATAGCTGTGTCCTGAGCTTCCGACCAAACAAAGGGTTCGTCCTTTTTCAGGAGGGAAGTTAGTGGTCGTGCGATGTCAGCGTAGTTCTCAATGAACTGTCATGAGTAATTGCACACTCCCAGAAAGCTTCATAGCTCAGAAATGTTAGTGGGTGTCTTTATGTTGTGGATTGCTTGAGTACGGCTGGAATGCTGTTCGATGCCACCACATGCGATGAGCAAACCAACATAATTTACCTTGGTTTTACACCACTGTCCTTTGTGAAGGGCAATTTTTGCTCCTGCTGTTGTCAGCTGGTTCAGGACATGGTCAATTTCTTTGAGGTGGTCTGCCACATTTGAGCTTTTCATAAGGACATCCACGTAAACAAGGTTGCCTCTGGCTCTGGCATCAGGGCATGCTTTGTTTAGAAAGATGTTGAATTCCGCTGGTGAGTTGGCATAGCCAAAAGGGCACAGTGTGAAGGTGTACTGTCGATTGCCAAAGGTGAATGCCAGTTTGTGTTGGTCATCAGGGTGGACAGGGATGGTCCAAAATCCTAAAACGACGTCCAATGTAGAAAGGATCGTTGAGTCTTTGATTTTGGGAATCTCTTGGTCCAACTGAATCATGGGCCATCGTGATAAGGGAACTTGTTGGTTCAACTTGCGATAGTTGACGGTGGGCCGCCATTTGCCGTTGGGCTTTAGGACTGGCCATATTGGGGCAGAGTAGGTGCTGTTACAAGGCCGGATGATCCCCTTTTCCAGCATGGAGTCAATTAGCTCTTGAACCGATTCGTATGACGCTATCGGAATTTTGTACTGTGGCACATTTGGATGTGTTGGGATGCGCACCGTGTGGATATCAGTCAGGCCACAGTCCAGGGAATCCTTTGCGAAGGAGTCCTTGTATTTGCACAGAACCTCTCGAAGTCCTTGGCGATCCATTTCACTGTGTAGGGCATCCACCTCGCTCAGGATTTGTTGGACTTGTGCATTGAACCCAGCATAGGGTTCCTCTGTTGAGTCATTTGAGGGACTCTGGACCTTGACGGTTACCTGTGCAGGTGGTTATTTTCTTTGGACACTGGCAGCAGCACAGACAACGAGGTGAGTGCCGTCTGTTAGTTCTGACCAACAGTTATTTTCTTTGGACACTGGCAGAATAGAAGTGATGGCAATGACTTCTTGGGGCTTTGTGAATGTTACAGTGTCATCGCATTCATCTGACATTAGTTCGGCTGGTATGGGAATAAGTGACAGGTACTGTACACATAACATACTAATACACTTCTAATATCCAAATCCGTTAAAGGATTTTTAGGCTGCATTAATTAGGTAAACCGGAACCGGGAACACTTCCCATAACACCCGATGTACTTGCTACATCGTTAGAAGAATGGCATCTACGCTCATATTAGTCTGTTTCTCTCTTATTCCGAGGTCACCGTAGCCACCAGATCCAGTCTGTATCCAAGTCAGAGGGTCACTGCAGTCACCCGGATCCAGTATGTATCCAGTCCAGATGGTGGATTAGCACCTAGAAAGGACCTCTACAGCCCTGAAAGACAGCGGAGACCAGGACTAGAGCCCCAGAGACAGATCCCCTGTAAAGACCTTGTCTCAGACGACCACCGAGACAAGACCACAAGAAAAAGATGATTCTTCTGCACAATCTGACTTTGCTGCAGCCTGGAATTGAACTGCTGGTTTCATCTGGTCAGAGGAGAACTGGCCCCCCCAACTGAGCCTGGTTTCTCCCAAGGTTTTTTTCTCCATTCTCTCACTGATGGAGTTTTGGTTCCTTGCCGCTGTCGCCTCTGGCTTGCTTAGTTGGGGACACTTCATTTACAGCGATATCGTTGACTTGATTGCAAATTATTGCACAGATACTATTTAAACTGAACTGAGCTGCATGATGACATCACTGAATTCAATGATGAACTGCCTTTAACTGTCATTTTGCATTATTGACACACTGTTTTCCTAATTAATGTTGTTCAGTTGCTTTGATGCAATCTTTTTTGTTAAAAGCGCTATATAAATAAAGATGACTTGACTTGACTTGTTAGCTCAAAGTCATGGAACGCCTGGTCGATGAGCCATCCCAGGTGACTGGCTTTGGGAATGTTGATGTCTTTGGCCATACAGTTGTTGATCAACACATACACAGCACGAGATGACACTTCCATGAGAGGTGTAACTTAAAATCTCAACACTAGCCAAATATAGTACCTGGAAGGTTGGAAGAAACCTAGCTTACTGTTGAGAGTGTGGCCAGGTCGCATGTTGAGGTGGACGCTGACACTCTTGCTGTAGGCTTGTAGCTTCTTGCACACTGATCATTGAGCATGCATCTGGAATTGTTTGACCAGATCGAAGGTTCTTGAGATTGACTGCAGTGGTCAGCTGGTGTGACGGGGGAGCCCATATGACATCGTTCACAGTGTCAACGCAGCCGTTGAGACAAACCATGATGTCTGCTCCTATGTAGATGTCATGAGGTAGGTTGGGGACAACGAGGAAGTAGTGACTCAAGAGTCTGTTGTTCCATCTTAGGTCTACAGCGCAGACAATCTTAGAGGTAGCCATGGTTGTTGACCAGGGACTGAGAGGGAAGCGGTTGTGCTTTGAGACATGTGGTAGGCTCTGATGTCTCTGCTTCAATGTTTTGAAGAGCTTTAGGCTGATAGCTGAGTTTTCAGTCCACAGGGCTAGTACTGCATCAGACACTGGTGAGACTTGGATGTTTATGGCAGTCATGATTCGAAGAGAACCTGAGTCTGAGTCTGAGTCAGACGCTTGCAGTGAGCAGAGGAAAGGGTCTTGGTTCTTGCTGCTCAGAGTTGAGCTTGCTCTTGGCTTTGACCTTGCATTGTCAGTCAGTGAATGGGGGGTGGTGTCTGTGGCTTGACACTCCGACTCCTTGGGGTTTACTGACTAGAAGGGGAGAGGCTTGCGGACTTGAGTCCATATCTTCAGGCGCTGAAGTCTATTAAAGGTTCAAAGCGATTGAGCAGGTCTTTCCCAATGAGGAGTGGATATGTGTTGAGTGGTGAAATGTACACTGGGTGGATGAGATTCACTGGTCCCATGGTTAGGTGAATTGGGGCCACATGTTTTAGTTGTAATATGCGTTGTGGGAAGGTCCAGCTCACACCTGCGTTTGAGGGTGCTATTAGACCTCTTTGTTCTTTCTTGGACTTCTTCAAGGAGTTCGGTCGACATTAGGGTGATGTCGGCTCCCGTGTCGACAAGGGCTTCAACTTTGATGTGGCGTTCGATGATGATAGAGAGGTAGAACTTTCTTGCAATACCTTTCTCAATGAGGTGGCCCAGGAGTTGAGGGACTGGAGTTTGGGAGGAAACAGGTAGGATGTCAGGACTGATCTTGTGTTCTTCAGAGGAGTGGCAGACGACCAAGACAGCACTTTCAGGGACTTGAGGTTTCGTCAGCAGGTGTTTGTTGGACGCTGCTGTGATCTGGAGCATCAGGTGTTGCGTTAAGGACTAACTCTGTTGCTGGGTTTTAAGGTAGGATTTCTCATCCATCTGAAGTTAGGGTAGTTACAGTTCTCTGAGAGTGAGGTGAAGGAGTGCTGTTCTCTGTGGTTTGTTGGGTCAGGTGGTCGCTGCCTTCTCATCCGGCTGCAAGTCAGGCTGAATCTGGTTTCTCTTTCTTTTCCCACTTCGGTCCTCCTCCTTTCGTTGGAAGAACTCTTTTATCATCATCTTCATCAGTTCTTGTGAGTCAAAGCATGGTGAAATCCTTTGTTCTTGCATGGATTCAGGTTGAGCTTGTTCAGCTTGGCATCTTTGTGAGTTTTTTCATTGATTCCTTGGTCTGGTTGCTCCAGGGTGTGTTTGTCATTTTACCTTGGAGGTAAACTCCAAATGAGCTTCCCATACGGTAAAAAAAATACATTTATTTTGGCCAAAATATATTTTAAATATATGCTAAATATATGTTGTAACTGTGAAGTTCAATAAAATATATTTTTGAAATCGAAAATATATTTAATTTCAACCTTCATTTACCAAAATATATTTAAAAATGTATTTCAGGGTCAAGAAAATACATTTTCAACCTTACAGTAGAATGTGGATGGAGAGCAAAAGTATCCATTATTTAATTTTTTTTTTTTTTTTGCATTCTAAAATAGTTTACAGTAAAGTAACAGAATAGGCCTGATTAGTATGTACAACATAAACACATAATTGGCTACAAATAAAACAAGAGCCAAATGTTTAGAAAAGAATTAGATAAGTCAAGTTTATTTATTTGCTTGTCACATTGCAGAATACCTCACTACTAATGTAGTACAGTTGACTTTGACTAACTGGCAGGATATACATGAGGACATTTGATGATAAGGCATTAAGTGGCAGTAGGTGCACTGTATGAGTTGATGTTTTGAAAAGGAACCAGAACTAGCACGATGCACAAAATACAAAACTGCTATGTACACTTTAATTTGTTGACATTAATTCATTATAAGGGATAGAATATAACACACATTAATGGTAACACACACAGTATTAAAATCATCAGTATAATTTTTTGTTTAAAATAAACAGCAAAAACAATGCACAATATATAATACTGCTAATGTAATGTACATTTGATTTCTTGCCATTAAATATTAAATATTCAATTAAATGTTTTTTTCAATGATAATGAAGACATGATAGTGTTATAAACATAAGCATAACAAAATAAACTGAAAACGTTACAATTATTTACACAAATTGCTTCAAAATCACTTTGCAAAAATATACCACATTGTATAAAATTTCGCATTGCTTTAGTAATGTAGTAATGTACCAAAAACTTTGTACACTGACACTAAAGATCAAATTGAATAAAACAACTTAGGCCACTCTTAGTTTCATTTGACGTCTCATTTAAGGAATTGATTTAAGGACTGATTAATATTTCTAAAAATGTAATCAACTTTGAGTTTTTCAGTGTGAATGATCAGACATTTGCATTTGATAGCTGAAGCAGGAATAGCTGTAAGATGTCCAAGAAGTTTTGACACTGGTTCAAAGTAACTTGGATTTGAGGCACAGAGACTATGCTTTGCTTGTTCATAGAATCTGCCAATGGCATAACACCTCTCCTCATTTTCATTTTGACAAATCAAGAATCTTTTAATCCTAAAAAAGTTTTGAGCTTCGTCATTCAACACAACAGTGAAGGAATTGCGTTTAGATACACGGCTGTAATCTTCTGAGTGAACCACCTTGCCATTTGTAATGATTCGTTGAAAGTACTTTACCCTGCCTTTTTGTACCCCATAATGACTCAGTGCCATACAGTCATCTCTCCTAAGTAATCGCACTTTAGGACGATCGAGTGCAGTGACATCACATGTGCGAGTTACATTTTTCAACTGTTTTGGTCTTGTCAGAGTTTTCAAAGATCTCCTTGCATTCATTTGAGGCATGTTTTAGGATAGTCTGACCATAAAAAGGTAAAGCCTTTTGTAACCAAAAGGTTTTGACAATCTGCAGTGCAACCCATTGAGTGCTTTTGATCATGTCAAGTAGTTTAGCATTATAAGACTCAAATACAAAGGCACAGTGAGCCCACAAAGGCCCCCAGTTAACTACACTTCTTGGTAAATGGAGGCAAAGATGGACATTATAAGACATATTGGCTTCCCCATAGTATACCTCCATGTCCTTCACAAAATCTGTTAAAAGTGCCTCAGACTCAGTAATCTGGTCTCTGGTTATATTTTCACCCCAACAGAAGTGATACACCCTTAACTAGTTTGGACCAGTGATTCAGTAGTGGTTCTGGCAAGACACCTTTTAGTACAGGCAAGCTATAATAAAAGAGCCACATGTACCACTCGTGGGCTTTCCAGAATTTCCTCAATGTGAATGACCTTGGCACACGAGGTACATTACATGGTGGTTTAATCTTTAAAAGCAACTCGTCTATCAATTTTGTAGACCTACCTATATACCAGTGCTTTTCATGGTTTTCACTGTTTAACCACAGCCCTGTTACAGTTCTTGCAACACCCAGAAGTACTGAATGCATGTAGTCTGGCACAGACCCTTCAATGACATCAAAACTGGGAAGCCGACACAATGCACTTGGTCCTTTGACACCCATAAAAGGCTGTCCAGACTCTAACGCAGCTTCTACAAATTCATTTGTCTGTTCCTGACTGCGAAGCTGGGGGTCTTTCTGAAAAGGATATACACAAGTAGATCCTCTGCCCTTTTCAATCCATTTTCCTTTGTGAAGGCAATAGGAGCAGCCATATTCACCATTGAACTGTTGGACATTCTGTATTAAAGGTCTGGCAACTGAGTCACTCATCAGAACTAGAGGAATTACTTTTGTATTGATAGAAACACCTTTGTCCTTTTCCCATGTGAAACCACTGTCCTCTAGTTTTACACATTCCTCTACAAAAGGATTTAAGAATGTTCTCATATGAGGCTTCTTATCCCCAAACCACAGTCCACAAAGGAGTACATTATCCTGTCTCATTTTCAACGGCAACTCATTAATGGTACATAAAAGAAGCCAAATACTACAAGGGGACTTTTTAAAAACTGGCACACCATCACAGCTAAATGTCAAGGTAAGGGTTGAAAGGGGCGTATCTGAATCACTTAAAGCTTTCTGATTCAAAAAAACATCACAAATATCACTGAGAGATGTTGATGTTTCTTTTTGCCTTTTTACCAATTCGTCTGCAATTCCTGGAATTTTCAAAATATTTTTTATCTGATCTTCCAAGGAGAGGTATATGAAAAAATTATTGGTGAACCTGCTGGCTTTGTCATGAGTAATGTTGCATTGAACACAATGAACATGGTCCAGTTCAGCTGACATTATGTCATTGCACTGGTCACACACATAACAGATTCTCATAATGTCTTTGGTATAATCGAAAGCTTTGTAAAAGGAGTATTTTGTCCTGCATACCGAATCATTACCACCAACAACATTTAGGATTCTCATAATATCCTCAAGACAGTCATTGGTCAAATTGTGTTTGAGCTTAAGTCCAGAAGTAGTAGTTGGGTTTGATCTTTTGTTTGACCTGAATCCGCTGGATCCTCTATCTGAACAGGACTGGAAGTGCACTCTTCATCAGGAGTAGTTAGCTGGATGTCTTCTGGGATGGTGTCTGGGAATGGCAAAAAAAAAAAAAAAAAAAAGAGAATTATGGGTCCTGTTAACATCACATTAATACTCTTTGAAGAGATAACAAACCTTGAAAACAGAAAAATAAGATAAGTTACTTGTTATAAAGGAGCAATTAATTAAAAAGGGATAGTGAAAGTTCTGTAATCCTTTACTCACCCTCAAGTTGTTCTAAACCTGTAAGATTTTTTTCCCTGTTGAACACAAAATACGGTAAGCTATTTTGAAGAATGCAGGTAACCAAACAGTTAATGGACCCCATTGACTTCCATAGTATAAATTCTATAAAACAAAAATACAGTGCAAGTCAACAGAGAACAGAAACTGTTTTGTTACCGACATTCTTTAAAATATCTTATTTTGTGTTCAACAGAACAAGGAAACTACAGGTTTAGAACAACATGAGGGTGAGTAAATTTGCATTTTTGGGTGAACCATACCTTTAATTAATTAATTAATTAAAGGGATGTATCAATTGTAAACTGTGAAAATTACAAAAACCATACCTTATGACATTCCTTGATAACATTCTCAAGGTCTTCTGCTACCTTAATTCTGAAAAAGAAAAAAACATATACAGTAATGAATAAAATCTAAGTGCTTACTGCTTTTATAAAATTCTAAGTTTACTGCAATTATTGCCTCCAAAACATAGCAAAAAGTGCCAAGCTGTAACTTTTTTTAATAATTACATTTTTAATAAATTACTTGCTTGATAGTAACATCATAGTTTCTGTTTTTGAATTCAGTAAGTCATCTCCAACTGATTCATAAAACTGAATTACTAAAAAGAGTCACTCATAAAATGATAACTATAGCGATACATATAAAATATATATGCTTTAAGAATCATTCTAAGAATAAATTTCACACCACAACTATTATACACCTAACATTATATTATACTGATTCAAGAACATGCAGAGAAATCGGACATACTCGCACTATAAATCATGAAAGTGTAAATACCTAGCAAGATCGCGAGTGCTAGGGTGTCATTTGGGACAGGGCCTAAATCCCCTGATCAAAAGAGGCAACTTCACGTGATTACCGGTAATACGGGAGCCGGGGTACACCTTTATCTTTTTTTAGTTTATGGGGTGTACACGTTATGCTCTGTAGAATCAAAAGAACCGACTATGAATTATTGGTGACTAACTTGTTCGCACCATAAGCATTAGAAACAAAAGTACACCCGCCAGAACGGCTGATTGAGGAAAATTTTAATGGCGTTTTGGTTGGTGTTAATTGACCTAGCAGTGGGAGAAATTTTATCCACACCATTTTTTAGGGCCCATCTTCGTATGGTTCTTGGAGGAATTTCCTCTTCAGCATCAGTTAGATACCGTTTATACGAAATCCTGTGTACAGGCTCGCTCATTGTGTCTGTAAATCATATGTGACATATTGATGAAATTAAGAACAACATTGAGGATTAATCGTAAAACCCAAAGGGTTAACGTTAAACATTTGTAATAAAGATAGAATGTTATGTATTGTGACATGCTTACCAAGTAGTCTTCCAGAGAATAAAAAAAAATGCATCGTCTGAAATCCATCCGTCAATGCGCGCAGCCGCGCACTGTCTGCATGGCGCAATGCCTTGATGATATAATAAAACTGCATAATTGGATTTTAAAGGTAAAAAAAAATATTTAAAAGAATCCTAAAATGTTTTAATGTAAGTGCAAATACATTACAAATGTCAACAATTTAGTTAATTAAAAAAGCAGTTTGATGACGTCATTAAGGGAAAAAAAACGTTGCCTGAGGCGCGAATTATGTGACTGCACCGAGGATTGGAGATGGGAAGAAACAAGCCGATTATGTTCGCATTAATTAAGTGGGTGGAGGATGAAAAATTCTCAATTCTTCCAACTGCACATATTAGAGGATTTGATGAGGATGAATACTCAGTGGGTCTAGAAGAAAATGACGTTTACTTTGTGGAGTGGCACCAAGGCATCAAAAAGCCGAAAGGCGGGTGGCCGGTTTTTGAGGCCTCCATCATCAAGATAGCAGGTAACGTGACCTATTTTTATTATCCTATCCACCTTATTCCTGACGAGCCTACTGCGTTTTGATTTATGGGAGGTAACTTACTTCCCGTTTTGGAGAACTTCCATTCCATGAGTAGGATAATGTCCCCAGTTTTTAAAATAAACGTATTGTTGCATTCATAGAGCTTTGACAAGACCCGTAAGACTTTTGTTCATCTTCGGAACACAAATTAAGATATTTTTGATGAAATCTGAGAGCTGTCTCACTCCTCCATAAGGGATTGAAACTTGCTGGCCCAGAATAGTTATTAAAGTCATCGTTAATATAGTCCAAGTGACTACAGTGGCTCACTTGGACTATTTTAACGATGTCTTTAATATACTCTTATGTCATCCTTTAATATTCTGGATACACTTATAACAAGCCGTCAGTAAAATATTCATTAAAAAAAAAAAATATATATAATTAATACTTTTATCAACTTTTATAAAATCATCAGGACCGTGTTGTGACTTGATCAGCATTATTCTATCTCTCCAGAAAGGGGAGAGAACGTTACAAATAAAACTTAAGGAGCTTGAAGAACAGCTACCCAAGCCAGACACTCTTAAGAGAAAGAGTAAACCTTCAATGAAACTCCTAGAGGCCGCAGATGTGAGAGAGGACCAAGCAGCTAAGAAAAAGGTTAGTGTTTCCCATATGTGAATATATTTATATATGTTATATATAACATATTTATGAATACATATAAATGTACTTGTTCACAGTCAATGATGTGTGTTTAAGGGACAGCTCACAGACCTACCAAATGATCTAAAGTTGTGGAATGAAAGAAAAATTGAACATCTACAGCGTGTGATAAATCAGCTGAGAGAAGAGAACATGAATCTAAATAAAGAAAATGAGAGGCTGAAAAATGAAATACTTAAAAGTAAGTACTGTTATGTTACTATATATATTTAAAATGAAATACTTGATAGTACTTTGTACTATATATATATATATATATATATATATATATATATATATATATATAATATATGTATATGTGTGTTTAATTTTACGTTCACAGAAATCCCACCTCTCCTTCTGGCTACAGAGCACTTACTCCAGGAGGTTAGAATAATTGTTTACATGATGTAACAGTTATGCCTTCATTTATTTTACGAATGACAATGCTCCACATTTCCTTGCCTTTTAAAACTTTTTAAGACCTTTGGAGTTTTTTGCTTGCACGGTAGTAATATTTCTGCCTACTTATTTCAGCCCATGAAATCAAATGCAGATGCCCCTGACGTAAGATTTAAATCTAATTAAATAATTTGTTTGTCATTATCATTATTGTTGTTGGTGTTGTTTTTGGTGCAGTTTACAATAGCTTGTGGAATCTGTTGCAGATGTTCATGATGTCAAAGACTCCATCTCATTTTCCCCTCTCACATGCTCCTAAAGTAAGTATTAGCTGCTTTTTATGTAATGTTTATGCCACATGCTATTATGTCACATACTAAGCACAACTATTGAACTTTTCTAATAGATTTAATAGAATAAATTTTTTTTACATTCATAATAAACTATGAAATTAATTTAAATAATTGTGAAGAAATTACAACAGAACAAGTTATACTTCATACCACAGCTACATGCAAACTACTATACTGTATATTAAATCTCTGCATTTTGTGGTATAATTATCCTGCTACAAGAGCCACAGTTACATCTTTAGATCAGTAGATAAACTTATATTGTAAAGAAATTGTCCAGTACTATTGCTAACATATCCATTTACCATATTCATTTTTAGCCTGTGGAATCAAATGCAGATGTCCTTGATGTAAGTTATGCATTTTAACTATTGTCTTTATTTTATTTTTTACATTCAAATATACTTGTCAAGTCAGGAACATTATTCATAGCATCCTAGTGATTTGAACATGACTGTGCTAGATAAACAATAGTTCACCTAAAATTGATATATCTCATAATTTACTCACCTTTGTGTTTACTTATGTTTGTGTGACTTTTTTTCCTCAGCATATGTTCTGATGGAGATATGGTGACTATATGCATATATAGTCATTAACATAGTGTTTAAAGGGATAGTTCACCCAAAAATTAAATTTCTGTCATAAATTTCTCAGCCCTCATGTTGTTCCAAACCCATAAGACCTTAGTTCTTCTTCGGAACACAAATTAAGATATTTTAGATGAAATCTTAGAGATTTCTGACCCCACGTAGATAGAAAAATCATTACCACTTTTCAAGGCCCAGACAAGTAGTAAAGACATTGTTAAAATATTCCATGAGACTCCAGTGGTTCGAGCATAAATTTTGTTCACAAAAAAAAAAAAAAAAAAAAAGTCTTTATTCAGTTCTTACAATTTATTCTCTTCCGTATCAGTCTCTGAAGCTGTTATTTTTTTATGCACAAAAAGTATTCTCGTCGCTTCAAAACATTAAGGTTAAACCACTGGAGTCACATGCACTATTTTAACAATGTCTTTGGCCTTGAAAGTAGTTATGATGATGTATGATGTCTATGGAGGGGTCAGAAAGCTCTCGAATTTCATCAAAAATATCTTAATTTGTGTTCAGAAGATGATTGAAGAGCGAAAGTCTTACGGGTTTGGAATGACATGAGGGTGAGTAATTACTGACAGAAATTTCATTTTTGGGTGAACTACCCCTTTAACACATGCACAGAGCACTAGATGGAGTAATTGAATTAATCATGATCATGAAGTTGATTGCTTGTGTCAAGATTTATATTTTGGAGGAATGCTTTGGTCTGTTCTCACCCATAATCCACTAGATTGCTTCAGAAGACATTTATTAAACTACTGGAGTCTTACTGGAACTACTGGAAACTTACAATTAAGTTTTTTCTGTCGGACATAGCAACCGTAACTTTAAGGGGGGCGGGTCTTTACGAATGGTCAATTGAGCGATTAGTCAATTTTCTGAAGAGACACGATCGCTTTATAATGATCAGTGTCAGTATAGTTTTATTTAATGCCATGTCAGCATCTGTGACCAAAAAAAATAAATCAAATTCAAGTTACATTTTCAAATCATTCCTATGGAAGTTGACCTTCTTGCTCACTTCTTGCTCCATAGAAATTTATTGAAAACGCTGGCTCTGCTCCGCGCCAGTGGACACCAGGCCGTCATTAACATAGGCAGTGGCAAAATACGCGGCAATGGAGGGACAGAAATCTCTCAGATGTTATTAAAATATCTTCAGTTGTGTGAAGATGAACGAGAGTCTTAACAGGGTTAGAACAACATGAGCGTGAGTAATGACAGAATTTTCATTTTTGGGTGCATGAACTAACCCTAAAATATATCAGTGATTTTTGTCTCTTACAATGGCAGTCTAGAAGAGGTTTCCCAATGTGTCCAGAGGAGCTTTGGGTATTGCAGTGAATTCCAAGCTGGGGGAACTGAGACTGCTTGAAAAAAAAGGAGCTAATTTTGTTATTGTTTTTTTTTGTTGTTGTTTTTTTAATTTATAGCATTTTCCTTACTTGATCTTTATTCAGGTGTGTTATATGTTCACATTTTAGACAGAAAATAAAGATTTTATTCAAATGTTACACTGTGAATGTATTTTCTTGGACTGAAATATATATTATATAAAATATATATTTATATATATATATATATATATATATATATATATATATATATATATATATATATATATATATGTGTATATATATATATATATATATATATATATATGTATATATATAAAAATGGCCAAAAATGTATTTGTAGAAAATATATTTATGTAAATATATTCTGAAATATATTTTAGGAAATATATTTTTTGGCCATTTTTTGTATATTTTGAAATATATTTGAAAATATATTTAAAAATATATTTTCTTACCATATGGGACACAAACTACTTCACTGCCTAGAGAACATTAAGCCCCTTTCACACTGCACGTTGGACCCGGAAAATTGCCGGAACATTGCCGGGTCGACTTCTGTGTGAGCGCAAACACGTCCCAGGATTAATTCCGGGATTGAACCTAGGTCGGGGAACAAGTAACATTGCCGGGTTCAGTCCCGGAACGAGCGCTGTGTGAACAAAAGCCAGATCTAATGCCGTGTCGTAGTGATGATGCACGTTATCGCGCGACTCTTTTAGCATGTTGTGAAGGCAGATCAACGTTCGCAACGAAAAAATATGTGCAAACTGTAATGAAGCAGAGATCAGTTAGTTCCTCACTTTCCACGCTGAAGCTGAGATCATTCGCCAGCTTCAGTGAAAGTTAACGTGCCTAGCATTTTCGACTCGTACATTACATGTCATACCCTGATATCACGTGTCTTTACGGACCTTTACGGGTTGTGTGTGAACACGCGCACATATTCCGGGTAATCAGTGTGAAAGTGCAAAATCTAGCGACCCGGGTACAAATGCCGGGACACATTACCCGTGTATTTGCCGGAATCGCAGTGTGAAAGGGGCTCTAGTGAGATCAATTCAAAATACTATTACGAAAACCTCCTCTTGGGAAATTGAAATCCTTTTGCTAGTCAATGCCTCTTACAGTATACGACATAAATAGAGGGATGCAGATACAGTAAAATACAGCAATAAACTTTAAGAAAAGTTTACTTTCATTACACTAGTGTAAAGAGATCTTACAGTTAATGAAAAGCACTACGTAAAAAACACACTAGAAGAGAAAAGTTCAAAGACCAAGCAACTGAATATACTGTCAGTTAAATATATTGTTTTAAATAAAGAATATAATATGGTTTTTGAAATATTTAAACGATAGATGATATGGATATTAAAGATACTTTTAACATGAAATATATAAAACATATAGATGTATAGGTGCTCATTTTTTGCTTTTAAAATAAACTTTTTTGCTTTTAAATAGAGGTATTTTTGAACAGCCTAACAGAGGCCCTGTAAAATGTCTTTTCCGCTCTGTGTCTGAAAATAGTATAGATATGTGCAAGGTTTACGACCATAGCAAAAGTCAAATAATTACAATTTCACGGCTAGATTTGGTCCATATGTGAAAACACCATTTGTGTTTACACACACTTTTTAAATGAAGCATAACATAGCCTAATGGCAGTAAAGGGCTCAGTTCTCGAATTACATACAAGCATGTGAAACATCTCTAGGATGCATGGGTCCACAGAGGCATCTGCCCGAACCATCTTTAATAATTGAATACGATCGAGGGTCTTTCTCTGAAAATATTTTTCTAAAAGATACATTAACTTCATCTAAACTTCTCGGCCATGTCTGTTCTGTGACAAACAAACAAGCTCCTTCATATCCGTTTAAGGCAAAATAAATATTTTTATTTTTAAACATACTGTTGAGCTGAGCTGCAGACCACACCCTTTCTGCCTGGGTGTTTTGGTGCTGGGTGTGGCGTCCAGCTGCAGACAGCTAATTAGTCACCAGGTGGGAAGGATCTAGTGATTAAGGGAATCAGAGTCACTCACAGGATGAAAAGTAGGTTGGCAAGATGTGTGGAGAAACTGAGCCTGGAAAGTGATACTGCAGGACTAAAGCTTGCAGGGTGTCCGCGGGTCCTTAAAAAGTCTTAAAATGTCTTAAATAACGTTTTCCTAATATAAGGCCTTAAAAAGTCTAAAAATGACTTAAAATCGTATTCGATGGGTCTTAAATATTTTTGGTCACATTGCCGCTAATATATTAAGTCTGATGGACCTAATGACGGTTTACAATCATTGGACAGACCGAAGATTTTTTCTTCCCTGCGGTAAATTACTACGTCATCAGAGAATTGCAGTAAATTAGCAGAATACAGAATACAAGTTCGCGCTGAGGCTCACTCTGTTTGTCTGTTTGTCTCTTCGTGAGAGACTTCAGAACAAATGAGGGTGACGGCACACATAAACTCAGAAGAAACACACTGAGGTAAAAATTAAAATTGTTTAGTTTATTCATAACATGATATAGTTAAGTAATACCAGGACAAGTGAGCTATTTAGCTCAATATTCGTTAAGTCTAGTGCGCTTGCGCATTTACACTGCACTCTTTTACTGCATGATTACCATATACAGTACAAATGTAATATTTTTTTTTATTTTTTTTTTTTTTTTTTTTACAACAGTTAAATAAACTAGAGGTTTTATTAAGAGACTTACGTTTTAGACACCATATCGCCTATTTATGCTCTATTTCGCCAACAAAAATAATTCCAAACAAATCCACAGCGCTGTTTTGCTCTTTGAGAAACATTACAGCGTTGCCATTTTGTTTCTGAATGAATCACCCTTTTAAATGATTCGGTTCAATCGCAATGACTCACTTATTAACAGTGATTTTCTGCCACCTGCTGGCAGTTTTAATTTCACATTTAAAGTATTTTTATATGGGTAATTTTTAATTTTAAGGTAATTTTTTTATCATTATTTCAAATATCAGTTTTCAACGTTTTATGTTTAATATATCAGATTATTTATGCATTTGTAACTGCAGGTTAAATGCATACATGTTTTGCATTAAACAGTATGTAAATCATACTTCTAAATGCCACTTCAGGTGCAGCTTATGTCTGGATTTTAAAGAGGAATTTTGTTGATACTGATTTCAGTTGCTTAATAACAGCCCAGATGTCTTATTATTCTAATTCACTGATTAAATGTAAGATTTTGACTCAAAAGATAATGCACAGTTATGGAAAAAATGGCATAAAGGTAAAATGCCCATACATGGTAAAAATCAATTAAACCTATTAGAAAAGATTAATTTCTATTTGACCACCCACACAGAATATATTTTTTAGGAGTCCAGCTGTCCACAAAAGTCCTGATACCAGCATGATAGCATTCAGTTGAATGAATGATTCACTCACTCATTAGTGACTTACCACCTGCACTTACTGGTTTTAGTTGAGAAGTATTGTTGGAAAGTATTTTTTTTTTTTTACAACCTTTCTTATTTGTAAATTTTCATGCATTTAAAACATTAATCTAATAACATTATTTATTGGTTGTAATTATTTTTATAAATTAGAATCACCCTATAGTTACATTGAATTTATTGATTTGTAATAATTTGACATGAAAGATGATCATACATTAAACATAGGCCTTTTACAGGTAAATAAAAAGAATGCAGATTTAAGTATGTAAAACTGATAGAACAGAACACTGATGAATCTTCAGAATAAATTGTTTACTCCACAAAAATCTCAATTTATTTTCTATGGAATATTGTTTACTGTGTATTGTAGTAATAAATATCATTTATTACAGCAATGATAACAATTTAAACACATTAAATTTACATATGAATGTAATAAAAATGTGTATTTACATTACAGGTTTAGTCTTAAATTGCATATAAGGTGGTATTAAAGGTCTTAAAAAGTCTTAAATTTAAGGTTCATGTCTGGTAGAAACCCTGAGCTTGTTTTTTAACAAGTCGGTGAGCATTCGTTTGTGCAGTGTGGTGGATTTTTAACATTTAAGTAAATCATGTAATTCACTGTGTATAAAAAAAAGGAAAATGTTATGAAAATTATGTGTTTGAATTGTAAGCCAAAGTGTTTACCATAGTTAAAAGCAATGTATTGCAAAGGTTTTAAGGGTAAAAGCTGAAAGTGTGGAATTGTGTGTTTTATAGGTTAAAGCAGAGTTTAAGGGTAAAATCATGTGCTTTGAAATTTTAGGTGCTCTATATGGGGTTTCTTATTTATTTTCAAGACTAAGTTTTTTACAGATGATTATGGGTACTTTGGGGCCTTATTGTTACTTGTGTTTTGTGTTTAAAAGGTTTTTTATTACTCTCTAATTGAGTAACTTCCATTTCCAAACTTCAAAGCAAGCTCAAACTGCTTGTTATTTCAAGAGTCTTCCGCTGTGACTTTATGTTTTAATGGGTAATCCAACCCCAATCCTGCTTTTAAAGGTGGAGCAGCTAAGAGCATTTGTAGGAAGACCTGCAGGGACAGCTTCAATTCAAACAAACATGACCAACGACGTTTTTTTGGAGATCCCAGTACTCAAAATGGATTTCCCGAGGTACAAAACATCCCGATTAAAACTGCAAGTGAGTGTGAGATGAGACTAAAAATCTCATAGCTTATCAAAAGATTATTTAGGAGGAAGTCAGCCTTTGTAACTGCATGGGAAATTTTGTTAATAGGGCAAAAGAAGCTGCACACACACAGTGGAAAGTCCTTGCTGAACGGAAAAGATTTCCAGCTGCGGGTCAGAGATCATCTTAATCCCCAAGTTAATGTCAAGAACAGCAGAGTCATTCAAGTAAAAGCTAAAGCCTACTAATTTTACTGGCAAACACCTGTAAAAGGGACTGGGAGGCCTCGTAAGAGGCAGGCAAAGAAGTCATCAGCTTCTTTGACCAGGTTAATGAGAGATTTTCGATTGATGACCTATAACAGATTGAAAAATTCGTGTTGGCTATTGAAATAGTAGAGGAGCTCGCAGATTACATGAAAAATTTTGATCTTATTAAAGCCCCTTGAAGACCTGTGACCTGGGTGCTACTGGTGCCTTATCATGACAAAGGCAATTGAAAGTAAGCTTCCGATTCCAAGAAGATTGGCTTCTGTATGCAGCTGTGAGAAGCAGTTACCCAGGCAGAGAAGCGCATTTGACTATCTTCTGGCCTTTCTCTAGAGTCTGAGAGCATCTACGAACGCTGGATCAATGAGTTGTGCAAGGACAAGAGCAGCCAGGAGCATCTAATCCATTCACTAACAATCCTCAGGATGTGTGCTGTGGGGACGCATAAAAGAAACTGTTTCTTAGGAAGGCAGAGCAATGTAGCCTCCCTGCAAAACTGTTTCTGTGCAAAATTTGAGGCAGTCCCACTTACTACTATCGGTACGCTCTCTCAAATTAGACCAACACAGGACGCATTCTGTAGCAGCACGAGCTGGGCCCTGTCATTTATGATGAGGTAACCACAAATGCTGGCAGAAACATTCCGATACTAATTATATCACCAATGAGGCAGCAGGTCTGCTCAATCTCAGAAGTGAAGACATCACGCTTGTAAAGTCCCATGGTGTAGGAGGCATGAAAGCCTTTGTCAAGACAAAGTGGTACCTCCTGAAAATTCCGGTCAACACCTTAAGAGGCACTCTCAGATCCCACCAGCTGGTTCGCTATGGCCTAGACAGCATTGCAGACATTCAAAGACATGTGTCAGCCAAAAAACTGCAAAGATTCTTCCCAGACATTCCACTCAGTGACCTGGCAAGGGCCAAGGGAGATCCACCCCTTGTAAGTCACAAGGAAGGCCAGCTGGCTCCGCAGAAAATCCGCGCGGTGGGGGACCTTGTGCTGTGGGACGGACCAATGGGAAAGACAGTTGCTGGCACCCATCCTGAGTTGTTTGAGGCGGTAACTGTATCAGCCAGAGTATGTGAGCGGAGCTGAGCAGGAAGAATTTGCGCTCCACGCTCAAAGTATTTCATAATTACTCTGCTCAAGCTCCGCTCTGGGTGTAAAATTTTCCGCTCCTCGCTCCCTCCCCCACTCCGTCCTTATACGTCTCGCTCCGTTTTCGCTCCAAGGTATTTTTTTTTTTAATAACACCAGTCTCTGATCAGAAGATGCATGTAGTGTAAAACAAATACGCAGTACTAAGAGAAGAACATCCATACTTTATTGGAATTTTGAACACTGAACAGCCCCAAACCAATAGCTCACTTTTAAACAAAGCAAAATAAAAAAATAACTGTTGAATGAGGCTAAATTAAATAAATTATCAATTGAAAAACATTATATTAAATTATCAAACGAAAAACATTACATTAAATAAAATAAATCACAAACTAGAATATGAAGTTAAACAAATTGCCAAACGAAAAAATAAAGATCTCTTTTAGCCAACTTTTAGCCTATATTATTATTGAGAAATAGGCCTACTATGAACAGAAAAAATGCTGGCTGGTTAAACAGGCTATTTTTTTAAAATAAATTATCAAATGAAAAACATTATATTAAATTATCAAACAAAAAACATTACATTAAAAAAAATAAATCACAAACTAAAATATGAAGTTAAACAAATTGCCAAACGAAAAAATAAAGATCTCTTTTAGCCAACTTTTAGCCTATATTAATATTGAGAAATAGGCCTACTATGAACAGAAAAAAATGCTGGCTGGTTGAACATTAGCAAGCGAAGCTAAATCTCCAGTGCTGTGTTAACTTTTAGAAAAACGAGCTTTTGCAGAGAGACAGGTGCCAAGCACATGCGATTATTGCTGGACATCAGACCAGCAATAGAAAACACCCTTTCCACGCTGGCCGAGCCGCTGGGAATGCTAAATATGCGTCTTGCAATTTGTGAAAGTTGTGGCAGTACATCAGAATTTTCTTTCCAGAAGCGAAGGACGTCGTCAACTTCGGTGTTCAATCTTGGCATTCCAAGGTATTGCTCGACTTCTCCTCTTACGTCTAGTGTTGTAGAAGACGAACAGGTCACAGTTGCGTATGACTGGAACATTGACTTGACTTTTTTTGCGCTCGATGGCTCAGGGACAGGGTCAGGGACAGTCACAGGGTCAGCGACAAGGGAAAGGGATGTTACTTTTTTATTTACACTGCAGAGAAGTTCTGTTTGATGAACTAACAACTCCCAGATCTCAATCTGTTTGCCTTGAACCTACAAGAACAATACAATTAGCTATGACTATTTAGAATAATAATAATGAGTTTTCATACATGTAGGCCTACTGTATTATTTTTAGCATTATTGTAAGTTAGCATACATTTTATTTTTTATTTTATTTTAATAAACCATGGTTAATTTCTGAATGCTATGCCTTTGTGTAATTAATTACTTGCCTTTTCATCTCTTGCAATCCACTTGTTCTTGAAGTGTGGATCTAATAATGCAGCCAGAATAACGTGAGTGTCGTCATAAAACCTTTGATAACGAGTCTCAAAGTTCTCAGCTAGAGTTTCTGCGAATGCGGCTATTTCCAGTGGAGTGTCACTGGAAACATCAGACATCATTCTGTGTATTTCTGCAACTGCCGGTAGGATCATCCCCAGGTTTCCCAGCTCCTTTTGTAAACTGTCTGTCAGTTCAGCAAATGGTGTGAGTACTCTCACTAAGCCTTTAAGAAGGAGGACATCATTGCATGTGATTTTCCCATCATCTGTGATCGACGTCAGCCTGTTTTGCCACAGCGTGTCCTTCTCAAACGTTTTCAGCACCGACTCGATCATCCGCAACTGACTGTTCCATCTGGTTGCGCATGCAGTTGTGGGACGAACACCTAATTTGTCGATTTCCTCTGTGTTCAGTGTGCTCTTTCTGACTGTTTTGACTACTTTTCCAACCTTGTTGATTATTGAATTGATTGCATTGTGCTTCGTAATTGTGTCTTTAATTGCAAGTTGGAGTAAGTGGATCGGACATCTTAGGTGAAGATTCGATTTTGTGACGTAGTTCTCTACCATCATGTTCAATTGGATGGCCAGCTGGTCTGCATGGAGCTGCAGGAGTGCAACATCTGGAGCATCTCCCTCACCATCTGTCTCCCTGTCCCCGAGATCTTGGTCCAGCTGATCCCCGAATTCGCTAAAACCAGGCAGATTGAAGGCTTTTACCATATTGCTGGCGCTATCAGTTACTACTCTGATCACACCACGCTGAATATTCCAGCGTCTCAGGACCTCCTCATATTTTTCATAAATATGCTTCGCTGTGTGGTGTCCCTGAATGTGTTCACAACTCAGCAGAACAGTGTGGCCTTGAAAGTTTTCATCTACAAAACTTCCCACGATACCCAGAAAACTGTGACCTCATCGGCTCGTCCAAATATCAAGGGCCACTGAGAGTCCATTGCAGTTCTGTAGCAGAACGCGCAATTTATTCTCCAACTCTAATAAAGCATGTGGCATGAGTGTGTCACGGACCGTGCTATAGCAAGGTGGGGTGTAGCCGGGCTGTGCAATGTTCGCAAAATAGCACATCCCTTTTCTTTCTCCTTTGGTGAGTGGCTCATAGTCCATGTAAATCATTTTAAAGAAAGCCTGGTCTGGTTCACTCTTCCTCTCCTGTGAAATATTTATTTTTGTCATTCTTTGTTGAAAGAAGCCTTTAAATTTACTGCTCTGTCTCTTTACATGTTTCCTGTGATTTTTTTTTTTCTCTGCAAAAATTTTTTAAATTGAACATAAATATGTTAACATTAAATGTAAATAATAAGTAGCCTAAATGCCAATACAATATTTACAAATGTATTAATTCTGCATTGGTGGTTTAGGTTGTTCAAGCTGAATAATACCGACCTTCAGATTTTTTTTTTTCCACGTGTGAGCGAAAAACTTTATCGTGTTTCCTTGACACATGCCTTTTAAGATTCCACAATGAATCTTTTGACGTTGCAATCACCTCCCCGCACTCGCGTTCTCCTTTGTCATCACTACCTTTTATAATACATTTATATTTTTTTTTTTCCCCTTCTTCATGGTAATATTTCAGAAACTCCATTTTTCTGTCTCTCTCTTACCTGTGCTCACTGCTTATTACCAACTTATAAAATCGTCCATCATATAATGGAGATGCACAGGTGGAAATCGCGAGGGGGTTGGTAAAAATATAATTAAAATCATGTGATAAATTAATTACATGATATATACTTTATATAAATGTTTGTGAAAGTACTAATAAAACAATACAAATGCAAACAAATGCAAAATATGATTAGAAACATTTTGAGTCCCCCTCCGTCTCCTGACAGTGGTTTGGTCCTGGGACTCCTGGCTCGTGATGGGTAATTGAGCGATAGTGGAGCGTTTCGGAGCGAGAGAAAATCACAACGCTCCGACATTTAAAAAATCCGCTCTTCGCACCTGGCAAAATCACGCAACTCCGCTCCTCGCTCCGCTCCCACTCCGCACCGCTCACATACTCTGGTATCAGCCCACACATCGAGAACGCATTTCGCAAGGTCTATTAGAACTGCTGCGGTAAAGTATGAAGAACACATCTGTGTGGGCCCCATTAATCGTCAACAAAGCCAGCAACTTCAGGGATTCAGTTGTGGAACTACTACATCTAGCTTCCTCGAGTGGTGGATATGGGATAGTATCGGTGCTGGCTGCATCCCGAAATGTGGGGGTTGTCGCTGTGGAGATTGTCAGCCAGGCGGCAAAGAGATGACCCTCGCTGAAGAAAGGGAGCTGGAGGTGGTAAAGAATGGGCTAACATATGTAGCTGCTGATGAGCACAGTGAGAGTCCTCACTGGCACGCCAAGTACCCCTGGGTAGAAGATCCAGCCACATTACCAAGCAACAGGAGTGCAGTTGAGGCAACTTTCCTCAGGACTGAGAGGCAGCTGACCAGGGAGCCGGAGTGGAAGGCTGCCTATGCTGCTCAAGTTCACGAGATGGTCGAGCGCCAGGCGGCAATGAAGTTGTCTAAAGACATCCTTCAGAAATGGACTGGCCCAGTGTGGTACATTAGCCACCTCATCGCACCCAACCCACACTCCGTCACAACTCCGGTGAGACTGGTCTGGAACAGTAGTCAGAAGTGCAGAGGGGTGAGTCTGAATGACCTCCTGTTAAAGGGCCCCGATGTCCTAAATTCTATTCGTGCTGTGCTTCTCAGGTTCCGGAGGGGAAAGTTTGCAGCTTTGGGAGACATAAGGAAAATGTACAATTCAGTATGGCTCGAAGATCGGGAGATGCGTTTGCATAGGTTTCTGTGGCATGACTTTGAAGAGGAGGAGCTGGGCATATATGCAGTAACGGTAAACATTGGTGACAAGCCAGCAGGTTGTATTGCTCAACTCGCCATGAGAGAGACAGCGAATCTCCCCCAGTTTAGCCATCTTGAGGAAGAGCGTCGGGTGCTAGAGGAGGACAGCTATGTCGACGATATTTTGACCTCTCATAACAACTTGGACCAGCTCAAAAGTATCACAGAAAACGTGGAGCAGATCCTGGGAGTAGGAGCGTTCAAGTTGAAGCTGGGGGGTCTTTTTCTGGTGAAAGCAGGAGGGAGTCTTTTGGGAAACAGGAGCAGAAGGCTACTCCAAAGACTGTAATCCTGCCAAATCAGCTCAAGGAGGAGGACAACAAAGCTCTTGGCCTTGGCTACACCCTGGAGGATGACAAGCTTCATGTTATGGTTGGTATAAACTTTTCAAAGAGGAAGAGAAAGATGAGACTTGGCCAAGACCTTCAAAAGGAAGAGGTGGGAGCTCATACGCCAGATCCACTGACACGACGAGAGTTGCTTAGTCAAGTTTCTGGGCTGTATGACCCAGTTGGTCTGACGACACCTGTAAAGCAGAAAGGAGCCATTTTGGTTCGGAGAGCATTTCAAGAGGCCAAACACAAATGCAGCACTGTCAGGTACACTTGGGACCTTGCGCTATCAGAAAATCTTAGAGAAGATGCCATCGGCCTTTTTGAAGAATATGCTGAGCTGAGCAAAGTCAAGTTCCCTAGAGCCTTGACACCAGTGAGCGTGCCAGCTGAACCTGATGCAATTACCTTTTCTGATGGGAGCGATCATGCTTATGGTGCCGTCCTGTATCTGCGGTGGGACTGTGATCAAGGTCCAACAGTGAGGCTGGTGGAGTCCAAAGCTAAGCTCGCTCCCCTAGACCACAAGGGGGAAGTAGTCAAGGCAGAGCTATGTGGAGCAGTATTCGCCGCCCGGTTAAAGAGTTACTTTGAGCAACATGGCCGAATCCAAGTTAAGCAGTGGTACCACTTCGTTGATAGCCAAACAGTACTTTGCTCAATTCAACGTGAGAGCTATGGCTTTCAGACCTTTTTTGGCAACAGGATTGGAGAAATCCAAACCAGCACACAACTTCAGGATTGGTGGTGGATTCCTGGATCTCTAAACATCGCTGACATCATTACTCGTGGGGCTGGCCCAAAAGAGTTGGCTGAAAATTCACCATGGCAGCAAGGACCAAAGTTCCTGAGTCTACCAGTTGAGGAGTGGCCGATTAAGTCTGCAAAGGATGTATCAGTAACTGCCAGAGAGAGTGTTGGAAGGATGCAGAAGAAATCATTTGCTGCGGCTCTCACGAGAGCTAAGGTGAAGGAGCCACCAGACCTGGAGCATCGAAGGCCACCTGCTGGGGCTGCTGTCCGAAACCTGGTGGATGAAGGACGTATCAGCAACCTGACTCGTCTGGTTGAGACGATCGCCTGGGTCTGGAGGGCAGCAAAATGCTTTGCAGCTAAAAGTAAGATCCTGGGAGCTCCAAAGTGGGAGGCAGTCTCATCAGCCAGGGTCATCACCACGATAGAGCGCCAAGATGCTTTAAGGGATCTTTTTCTTGCCACACAAGAGGGGGTGACCTTTCCAGCAACCACAATAGACCGGCTGGTAGTCTTCAAAGGAGAAGAAACTGGGTTACTGGTTTGTGGTGGGCGAGTCCAAGCCTTTAATGAAGACCGAGTTGGTGTCCCTCTCTTACCTTGCAGCGCCTGGGTCTCAACATTACTGGTTCGGGAAGCTCACAGCAAGGGTCACGAGGGTGTGGCTGTGACTCTGTTGAAGGTGAGAAAGAGAGCATGGGTCATCAGGGGATGAATAATAGCTCGAAAAGTCATTGAGAATTGTGTGGTCTGCAAGAAAGCCAGAGCGAGAAGATGTCAGCAAGTGATGGGTGATTTGCCTCAGGAGAGAACCAGGCCAGCATCTCCATTTGAGTTCACAGCAGTTGACCTGTTTGGACCCTATCAGGTCAAGGATGATGTTAGGAAAAGAGTTACAATGAAAGTCTGGGGAGTTGTATTTTGCTGTATGGTCAGCAGAGCAATCCACATGGAGCTCGCCAACACAATGTCAACTGAAACTCCTGATGGCTTATCAGAGGTTCACAGCAATCAGAGGCCCTAAGAAGATATGGTCCGATCCGGGGACTAATTTTGTTGGTGCCAAGTCTGTTTTGAAGGAGTTGTATAAGTTCCTGGACAGCCTGGATAGGTCTGCTGTGGAGGATACTTCAGCTCAAAATGGAACTGACTGGCATTGGAAAATCCTGCCAGCTGATTCACTTCATCGGAATGGCTCTGCTGAAGCAGCTGTTTTTTTAGGATTGTGAAGAGGGCATTCCAGAGTCTGGGAAGAGAGTCAGGGCTCTGTTTTAGCGAGCTTCAGACGACGTTTCAGCTCGCCGCTAAATCTGGCAAATGAGCGGCCCATTGATGCCAGGGTGCAGAGCCTTGAAGATACAGCGCGGTACATTACGCCCAATACAGTTCCTGCTGGGACGAGCATCATCAAGTGGTGACTGGAAAACATTTGACTTTACAAGCTATCCCTACAAGAGACTCCAGGAAATGCAGCATCAGGTCAACAGATTCTGGAGCCAACTTGCTGGTCCTAATCTTTTTGTGAGGAGCAAGTGGCACACTGCACAGAGGAATGTCGCAATTGGAGATATTGTTTGGCTCTGCGATCAGAATGCATTGAGGGGCCACTTTAAGCTCGGAAGAGTCCATCAGTGTCAACCCTGACTCCAGAAACATTGTAAGGGATGTGAATATTAGAGTTGTGGCAAGCTCCTATATTCCGGAGGTGAGGCCTGTAACATCAGCATCCAAATATCCTGCATCCAAGCATCATGTCTCCAGCATTCGGAGGGACCTTGAGTCCACAATTCTTCACCGGGACGTGCGACGGTTGGTGGTCCTACTGCCAGTGGAGGAGCAGGCAGGGAGCCCAGGAGGAAATCTCTGGCTACTAGTTTGTGTGCGATCTTTCCAGCGGTTTCCGTGGGAAGATCAAGTGGGAGGGGTTGAGCTGAGCTGCAGACCACACCCTTTCTGCCTGGGTGTTTTGGCACTGGGTGTGGCGTCCAGCTGCAGACAGCTAATTAGTCACCAGGTGGGAAGGATCTAGTGATTAAGGGAATCAGAGTCAGGTTGAAAAGCAAGATGTGTGGAAAACTGAGCCTGGAAAGTGATACTGCAGGACTAAAGCTTGTTTGAACAAGGAAGGAGTCGTTGAGCATTCGTTTGTGCAGTGTGGTGGATTTTGACATTTAAGTAAATCATGTAATTATACTTAGGTGAAAAATGTGTATAAAAAAGGAAAATGTTATGAAAATTGAATTGTAAGCTAAAGTGTTATATATTTAACATTATGAAGGTATAGTTAAAAGCAATGTATTGTAAAGGTTTTAAGGGTAAAAGCTGAAAGTGTGGAATTGTGTGTTTATAGGTTAAACCTGTTAGAGTTTAAGGGTAAAAATCATTTGAGTAGGGCTTTAAAAGTGTTTTTCAATTTATTTAGGTGCTCTAGATATGGGGTTTCCTCTTTCCATTATTTTCAAGACTAATTTCTAGTGTTTAAATTTTAAGTATTTGATCCTGGGTTGTGATGCTTTATTATGGGTACTTGGGCTTATTGTATTTTGTTTTTTTTTTTTTTGTTTTTTTTTGACCTACTTGTGTTTGTGTTTAAGGTTTTTTTTTACCTGCTTTTGGCCAAGATAACTTTCAAATAAAAGAAAAGAAAGAATTGATTCCTGGTCATTGAGTAAAATCCAGTCCAAACCTTCAGAAGCAAGCATACCCTTTCAAGTGGGGGAAACTGCAGTGTTGAACTTCACTAGAGTGAGGGAACTTGACAGTTGGTTTGTTGTGTGTGCGTTTTTTTTTTTTTTTTTTTTTTTTTTTTACCTTTATCCACATATGGCCATAAGACCACTGAATATGTGACCTCCGAAAATAACTCTGGATCATCTGAAACAAACATGTCAACATTAATTAATGATATTTGCTGATTTTGAATAGTATGTGTTAAGATGGTTTAAAACTCAACTTTGTGTCTCTTCTTGTCACTTCACTGTCACGTCGTCATAAATGTGATCAGGACCTGCTGGACGGCAAACAAGCATTTGAGGATAAAAGGTAACAAGCAAAGCAGTCTTGAGGGAAAAAATAATTATTGAAGCTTAAAGGATGGCTCAAAAACATATTTTTTTTGAGAATGCTGGGGTCTAAACTGAACCCAACTGATTATTATTATTGGTACTTATTTGTTCCACAGATAAGTCATATGATTTGAACTGACATGGGGAATTCTTTGTGTGGTGTGAATGTGTGAAAACTATCACTTTAAATGATTAGTTAGTGAGGCCCTGACCAGACTGTAGAGGAGAGTTTTCTGGTGAGATTCTGCAGATTGATTTTGGGACTGATGTCTGGTTAATGTTATGCTGCTGATCTATAATAGAAACGAGAGAGCATTATGGTCACTCAAGAGTATCTGAAGTGATTACACTGACTCTTTATGCTGATATTTAGATCTTCTTCTCATGAGCCTTTATTCATAAACTGTATCTTTCATGTGTTTCTGTTCAGTTGTATTAATCATGTCATGAACTGCTCCACACCTTTGTTGTTCTTGATCTCCACAGCAGTAGCAGTGGAGATGAAGATCAACAAGCAAACACTTGATCCCACAACCACAGCAGTGACCAGAAGAGAAGATGAGCATCTGAGACTGGAGAACACACACATGCAGATCTGATCGTAAGTCACATATAATACTATTTCATAAAACCTAATATTTCAAGGCTTCTGACTTCACACCCTTTGCTCCTGCTGGTTATAACATTTAATTTGAACAAAAATATCATTGATAATCTATAATCTAGAACATCTAGATCATTCTATAATAAACCTTATTTGCCTCAAAAGGCGGCATCTTAAAGCCACAAAAAAACTGATAAATAATGTTCATCACAGTATTTACTCACCATTACCAGACAGATGTATTCGGTTACCCTCCTGTGATGAGTTTGGTCTCTCATCTCTCTGTCCTCTACACCAGTACTGATCCAGATCAGACTCATTCAGTGCTTTAATACTGAGAGTGTCTCTGTTTACAGTGTAACAATCAGATGACTGTAACATTACACTGTCTTTATACCACTCATATCTCCAGTCACTGTGATTAGATTCTATAACACACTTCAGTTGACTGTCCTCTCCAGTGAATACAGGACTGTCTGGATGTCACAGTCAGTGTAGATCTGGGTAAATCTGATCAAGATAAAAGCAGACAAAGATAAAAGAGATGCAAGCATTAACTCAACACAGTAATTGTGTGTTATAGATCTTATGTATGAAATTAAATTGTTTAAGACCATTAAAATCCCATATTATTTGATCATTAAGATGAAAGTCTATGACATCTCTGGTATTTTGGGACTGAGGTGGGAAAAATACATTTTCTGAAGTTTAATCTGTTTCTTACCTCATGAAATTTATGAAATGTGCTGTCATAAGTCACATAATTGTTTTTGTTAGATTTTAAAGGGTTCATGAAATAGTGAATCAAATTTGCGTCATGTTTACACAAATAAGAGGTGCATCTACAATACAAAATCTTGTCATCGTCTCATTTCAGTCGTGAAAAAAAGATCAAGTGAAGCGGAGGCCAAACAGTTTGGTTGAGTTTTGGCTTCGCTTGTCTATAGTAGAAGGACAGTAGAGAATTTATGTCCATTTTTTGAGACAGTCTATGATTTTGAAAGAACTCATGTCTGTCCATCAACCACAAGAGTGATACTTCTGTTATAAACTAACCTCAGTAAACCAAAGATCTGAAGCTGTCTCTCATGAGCAATCATGATCTGTGATGCTGTGTAATATGCAAGGACTCATGTACACATGTTCTTTGTCAGTGGTGTATAAAGTACCTGAAAGTGACACTCAAGTAGAAGTACAGACATCTTACCGGAAAATGACTTTCTGGTCACGTATGTATGTATGTATGTATGTGTGTATGTATGTATGTGTGTGTGTGTGTTAATATATATTAGTGATTACCTACAATTGAGGAGAAAGTGGAATTTTGCTTTTTTTTTCCCCCTAAGTGAAATTTTGTCTTTAAATTTGAATATAATTTGAATAAGAATACGACTAGAAGTGCAACTCAGGAAACATAAAATAAATAATATATACAGTGGGTACGGAAAGTATTTAGACGCCCTTAAATTTTTCACTCTTTGTTATATTGCAGCCATTTGCTAAAATCATTTAAGTTCATTTTTTCCTCATTAATGTACACACAGCACCCCATATTGACAGAAAAACACAGAATTGTATTTTTGCAGATTTATTAAAAAAGAAAAAATGAAATATCACATGGTCCTGAGTATTCAGACCCTTTGCTATGACACTCATATCAATATATTTAACTCTGGTGCTGTCCATTTCTTCTGATCATCCTGTGAGATGGTTCTACACCTTCATTTGAGTCCAGCTGTGTTTGATTATACTGATTGGACTTTGATTAGGAAAGCCACACACCTGTCTATATAAGACCTTACAGCTCACAGTGCATGTCAGAGCAAATGAGAATCATGAGGTCAAAGGAACTGCCTGAAGAGCTAAGAGACAGAATTGTGGCAAGGCACAGATCTGGCCAAGGTTACAAAAAAAATTCTGCTGAACTTAAGGTTCCTAAGAGCACAGTGGCCTCCATAATCCTTAAAATGGAAGACGTTTGGGATGACCAGAACCCATCAAACTGAGCTATCGGGGGATATCCTGGACGAAAACCTTCTCCAGAGTGCTCAGGACCTCAGGCTGGGCCGAAGGTTCACCTTCCAACAAGACAATGACCCTAAGACCACAGCTAAAATAACGAAGGAGTGGCTTCACAACAACTCTGTGACTGTTCTTGAATGGCCCAGCCAGAGCCCTGACTTAAACCCAATTTGAGCATCTCTGGAGAGACCTGAAAAGGCTGTCCACCAGCGTTTACCATCCAACCTGACAGAACTGGAGAGGATCTGCAAGGAGGAATGGCAGAGGATCCCTAAATCCAGGTGTGAAAAACTTGTTGCATCTTTCCCAAAAAGACTCATGGCTGTATTAGATCAAAAGGGTGCTTCTACTAAATACTGAGCAAAGGGTCTGAATACTTAGGACCATGTGATATTTCAGTTTTTCTTTTTTAATAAATGTGCAAAAATGTCAACAATTCTGTGTTTTTCTGTCAATATGGGGTGCTGCGCATACATTGAGAAAAAAAAAAAAAGAACTTAAATGATTTTAGCAAATGGCTGCAATATAACAAAGAGTGAAAAATTTAAGGGGGTCTGAATACTTTCCGTACCCACTGTATATATGTTAGCGATTACCTACAATTGTCCTCCTTCAGGTCAAGACCTGCATTCATGAAACAGTTTGCTACAAGTTGTCAGATGATTAAAGCGATATTTGTTTTTGAAGTATCCTTGCAACATTTAAGGGGACTTCCCTTTTTTTGGCATCAGCGCTGATTAATGCATTGAATCAACATTATTGATCTCTATGTAGTGAAACATCACAGTTGACACGTTGATCGTCGATTGAGTCTTATAAAGTGGCGCTCAAAGTCAAGGTTATTTCAGCACCTTGTTTCATTCATGAAAGAATCAGTGTTTTAAGCGTATCCCTCGAATGAATGAACTGGTTTAATGATGACTGCTAATAAAGACAGTTTCTTGCCTCCACCTACAGGTGTAATGAAAAAAAAACAACGAACAACATCCCTACTACACGCAGGGGAAAATATACCTGTACTGATAAAACTGAAATATCAACACTTTTGAAAGAAACCCTAATAGTATAGCATAATAATAGTAATAATAATAATAATAACAATATAGCATTAAGACTGATAGATATTGATCCACTCAAAATCACTGCCAGCTAAGTTTCCTGATGAACTCCCTGCAATCAGGCACAAATGATATTATCTCTGTTTGGCAGTTCCTACCTCTGTGAGCAGACGTTCAGTCTGATGAACCTGAACAGCAAACTAACTGACTCTCACCTGCATAATATCCTGACTTTGTCAGTAAGTCAGCTGCAGCTCAATTTGGAAAACATTTAAAAATAAGCACCAGCTTCATGTCTCTCATTAAAAGTCACTGACTTTGCAAGAATATGACTGTATTTATCCTGAACAGCTGTGTTAGGCCTTGAACTCTCTTATACTATAAATGGGATTGTTTCTATGTTTTATTGTGCTATCATTTTAATTGAACTACACAATTTAAAATAAATTTAAAATATATTTGTTGTTAAATCAAACTGAAATTAGTAAAAATTATTCAAATGAAAAAAGGACTAGTGCATTGTGAGTGCACGTCAGCAATATGTGCATTTATATTTGTGTATATAAACTATTTTCCATAAAAATTAGTTGGAAACACCATTTAGGAGACAATAATATTAATCTTACCCATCACAGTGAGAGAAACAGATCTTGATTGTGATGAGTTTGGTCTTTTAACTCTCTCTGGTCCTCTACACCAGTACTGATCCTGATCAGATGTAATTACTCCTCTGATAGTGAGAGTGTCTCTGTTTACAGTGTAACGATCAGACGACTGTAACATTACACTGTCTTTATACCACTCATATCTCCAACTCAGGTGTCTGGTAATATGTCCAGTCATATCTCCAGTCATCTGTCAGTCCATTTCTCCGTCTCCAGTTACTGTGAGTCTCAATCACACAGGTCAGGTTGACTGTCTCTCCAGGGAATACAGGACTGTCTGGAGTCACAGTCAGTGAAGATCTGGGTGAATCTGTGAAGAAAGAAGACGGAGCTCTTTCAGTGAACTAGACAAAAACATGATCTGATCATATGAGTTCCTGTATTTGTGTGACACTGATGTTAAAGAGGAGAGTGATGGTCTCACTCTCTCTCTCTTTTTTTTACTTCTGTCAACTAAATGTTTTCATGCCAATTCTTCCGAGAGCTTTAAGTATAGTGAAGTTAATAACTTGTTAACCTGTTTCTCAGCTTTTTTGTTGTTTTTTTTGATTATGTGATTTATGTAATATTTGGTTAGGAAATAAAATAAAAAAAGCTTTCAGTCTAACTGTCATAATGATAAATGCACATGGAGAAACAGTCCACTTTCTTCCAGCTGTGTTTTTCTCTGTATTACTCAGTGTATATGTGACCTGTGCTGGTAAAATGAGTTTGAATGTGCACAGGTTATTACGAGCTACAGACAAAACGAGTGAAATGTCAAATTTGGTTTGAATGAGGTTTTTCACAACAAATGAATTATTTCATTAAGCTCTCGTCTATTGATCCCAATGCTCCACACAGCAATTAAACATCTAAGGCCCAAATCACAATTCTACCCCTTTCCCCTTCTCCTTCTCCTCTGTTTCGAGCGTTCATGTGAAGGGGTAGTGGTGTCTCGATTCTCTTTTGGTTGGAGGGTATAAGGTAAGGAGAAAGGCCAGACAGCCCTTCAAATGAAGATTTTTCGGGACCACACTTCAAATGAAGGGGTATGAATTATCTCAGCAACATGGCTGCCTGAGCGAGCAAAAAGACACATAAATGTAACCATTTTTTGCATTAATAAAGATTTTAATGAAAAGTAATCATTTGTTTTATTTTACATTTAATCGTGAGTTCATATTTACGGTCATGTTACTCAAAGAAATGTTTGCAAAAAACACTAATATTTGCTAACATCATATCATTATAGACTGCATGATAGTACCACAACATATTTTCTTGTCTGATCAGGGCAATAACCACCGTAAAACATTGAGGGAGGGAGAGCGAGAGCGAGAGAGAGATAAAAGATTCGTAAATTAACTGTAAATGCTGTTATGTAGATGCTCTGCATATTTGTTTCATAATTAATTCTTTGTAATTAACTCTGCAACTTCTTGTATTTATTAATCTGAGGTTCAATTTAAAAATGTAAATGAGTTGTAATGTAATGTAAATTCATTTGGTGTACTCTAAAACATAAGGCGCGAGGATGCGTCACTTTAACGGAAATGACGTGTCTGTTAGTCGCCCCGATGGACTGATGATGAGCAGACGCATCACAAGGCTCTGCTGAGTTAAAAGACATTTAAGTTTAAAATTAGTGCTGTCACAAGCCAAAAGGACAGTAAGGAAGATTTTCATAAACTCAAAGACCTCTTTTCATGACAAGCGGCCAACGAGGTATTTGTTTGTAAAATGAACAAAGGTGTTCATAATAGCGCTAAGCGCCATTTTGTGTTTGATGTATTTGTACCGTTTTCACTTGTGTACAGTTCTCACGGCGTTGTGGCATTAAGACGTCAAAGGCATGAAAGATAAAGAAGACGACCATAAGAATAAAATGCCCCTTTTAAAGAACCAACCTGTGTCTGTTGTTGTGGAAAGAGATAGTGAGAACTCGTCTGCTCAACACAGGTAGGAAGGACAATGAGACCGTTGCGAGGGATGATTTGACGAGGATTCAGCACATAAGATAAGCACCACCCATAAAACATTGTCTGCATTTAGATTGCAAGCAACGGTGATTAGACGGAGTTGAAAGTGCAACGTTTCAAGCTAAAATAAGAAAGTGCTCTGCCACAACCTAAGTTAAGGTGGTTAGAGAAGTGATTAAACTTGGAAATTGCAACAAAGACTTAAATCTAATTTCCCTGCTTACTGTGCTCCGCCTACATGTTTTGGGGAATTGAATGTGCTGATGTTTATTTAAGTGTAAAAAGGGTCTTATTACAAAGGAAATTAAGAGTCTACAGGTTTGTGTTTATAAGAAGTAATTAAACATACAAACAATTCAAGTGAACTTTAAAGGTAACTACTGAAAGCAACAGGCATCTCAAACTTCAGCCTCAATGCTTATGCCTCAATTGCAAAATAGCTCTGATTTGGTCAGTGCACTAGCAGAAGCTATGAGTGCCAATCGTCTTCCAGTGCCAGAGCCTGTAGTGTTTACTGGAGACCCTTTAAAATTCAAAGATTGGCGCCTATCTTTCGAAACATTAATTGACAGGAAGAATATTCCAAAGAACAAAAAACTATTACTTAAGAAAGTACTTAGGTGATGCTGCAAAGAAAACTGTTGAAGGATTTTTCTAACTAGGTACTGAAGCTGCATATGACTCTGACTGGAAGCTGTTGGAGAAACGCTATGGAGACCCATTTATAATTGGAAAGTCCTTCAGAGACAAGCTGCATGGATGGCCAAAAATAAGTTCTAAAGATGGTTGTGAACTAAGAGAGTTTACTGATTTCCTCAAGAGCTGTGAGGCCCCAATGCCCCACCTGAAGACATTGGAAGTTCACAATGACTGCAATGAGAATCAAAAGATTCTGCAGAAGTTGCCAGATTGGTTAGTATCCAGATGGAACCGCAAAGTGATGGAAGCCCATGAAGCACATGCTGGTTACCCATAATTCACAGAGTTTTTAGACTTTCTAACAAAGGAAGCTGATCTCGCTTGCGATCCTATATCTTCAGTACAGGCACTTAGGAGTGTGGAGAGCAGGAAACCAAAACATTCATGAAACCAAACCATTCAAGCAAAGACACTGTACACAAATGTGGCACAAAGCATCATATCATGCATCTTTTGTAAAAGATCAGGACATGTCTTAAGTAAGTGCAGAAAGTTCATTGACAAGACAGTTCAAGATCGTGTCAAGTTGGTACGTTCAGAGGGGCTTTGCTTTGGATGTTTGCAGACTGGACATCATTCAAGAAGATGTGATAAGAGCACATGTGAAAAGTGTCAGGAGAGACATCCTACATGTCTGCATGATGACAAGTTCAAAGAAGTATCAAAAGTACCAAAGTCCTAAACATTCTAAAGAAGATGAAAGTTCAAAGGAAAAAACTGATGATGGAGAAATAGCTGCAGCAGCAATTACCAATGCAGTCCGACAAGTAGATTCAAACACACAAACATCTACAATCATACCAGTCTGGGTCTCATCCACAAATGAGCCAGATCAAGAAGTCCTTTTTTATGCGCTCTTAGACACACAGAGTGACACAACCTTTATCCTAGATGAAGTAACTAAAGAGCTAAATACTAACAAGGAGAATGTGTCACGTCCGGGATACAAGGAAACACAGTGAGAGTTCCAAATGCGAGTACGTCTTTATTTTGGGGCAATCCAAAGAATAAACAGTCCAGGCAGGGGTCAAAACCAAACATATCCAAAGGACAAACAAACAAGGACACCAGACTAGAACACGACTAGAGACGGACGAGGATTAACAAGGACTCCGTGACACATACTAAGACAGACCGGTATAAATACACAGGGACATGACAAACGCTAATGGGGAATTGACTGTGTGCAATGATTACAACCAGTGACAGCTGAGTGCAATGAGGAACATGGATCGTGGGTAATGTAGTTCATTAAGTGACAGACACCGTGGGGAAGGAGGACATCTAGTGGTTACCCAGGGAACACAACCCAGACACTGTGACAGAATGTCAGTCTGCAGCTATCCACAATGTCAGCAAGAGCAACAGTCATACCTTGTCAGAAACTGACAAATCTACAAGTGAGAGGATACAAATCTGATAAAAGGATTCCACTGCCATCAGTCTTTACGCGAGAGTTCATTCTGGCAGACAGGTCACATATCCCAACTTCCGAATCCGCTCTAAAATGGCGTCATCTGGAACAATTGGCAGACAGGATTCCACCATCATTGGATTGTGAAGTAGGTCTTTTGATCAGCTACAACTGTCAACAAGCCCTTCTTCCCAAGGAAATCCTATCTGGAGCACAACCAACTGATCTTGGCTGGAGCATAGTCGGCTGCTCATACAATGCAAATGAATACATTACACCGCAAATGATTACCATGATGCAGTAGGAATTAGTCATAGAACATTAGTGCGGCAAGTGGTGCCTACAGTGAAGCCATCATTTGAACTGAAGAAAGAAGTACACTTTGTTTGCCGGACTCTTGTTTAGGAAGTAATTTCTACAGACATAATTAGGGCACTTGAATTAGACTTCACAGATCACAGTGGAGATGATAATCCAGTTTCTCAGGAAGACATTTTATTCTTGTCCAAGGTGAGGGAAGGTATAAGACAAAAGGAAGATGGCCACTTTGAATTCCCCCTTCCTTTTAAGACAGATGCACCTAGTCTCCCAAATAACAAACAATGTGCAGTTCATAGATTCACCTCACTGGAGCGGCGACTGAGAAAAGATAAGCAGTATTATGAGGATTATGTCAATTTCATAAATGACATCATAACCCAAGTAGATACTGAGAGGGTTCCAACATTGGAACTTGAGAACCAACCAGCATGGTATATTCCGCACCATGGAATCTACCACCCCCACAAACCAGGAAAGATCCGCGTGGTTTTTGATTGTTTAGCACGCTTTCATGAAACCTCTCTGAATGATCACCTCATGACAGGTCCAGATCTGACCAACACATTAGTTGGAGTGCTGTGTCGATTTAGAAAGGGTCGAATAGCCATAATGTGTGACATTGAAAGGATGTTTCATCAGTTTCATGTTGCAAAGGAACATCAAGACTATCTGCGATTTCTTAGGTGGGATGATGGCAATCTGGATTCCAAACCTTCAGTGTATAGAATAAAGGTACACCTTTTTGGGGCAGCTTCATCCCCCGGCTGCTCCAACTTTGGACTCTAGTACCTAGCATCGCAGGATCATGGAAAGTTTAGTGAAGAGGCCATCAAATTTATCCAGAGAAGCTTTTATGTAGATGATGGCTTAACAAGCGTGAAGTCATCTGCCGAAGCAGTACATCTTGTAAAGGAGGCAAGAACCTTGTGTAGACCCGGAAACCTTAGACTCCACAAGTTTCTGTGCAATGAAGAGGAAGTGATTTCCACAGTACCACCTGAGGAATGTGCTCAGACCAAGATCTCAATATGGCCTTGGGAGAGCTTCACATCGAGCGAGCACTAGGAGTTCAGTGGTGAGTTGAAGCTGATGAATTCCAATTCAGAGTTGTAGTCAAGAAAAAACCACTCACAAGAAGAGGAGTTCTCTCAACGGTGGCCTCTCTCTATGATCCGCTAGGTTTCGTTGCACCTTTTCTATTAGTTGGTAAACAGATTCTTCAGTAATTGTGTAAAGATAAAGTAAGCTGGGATGAAGATCTTCCCAAGCATATTCTACCACGTTGTGAGTCGTGGCTTCGTGACTTACCTCACTTGGCTGTCCTGAAGATTCCAAGAAGCTATCTACCATCAGATTTTGATGAGATTGTTTCTTATGAGCTTCACAACTTTGCTGATGCCAGTGTTACCGAATACGGAACATGTTCATATCTCAGAGCAGTGAGTGAAACAGGGCAGATCAGTTGCTCACTCGTCATTGGGAAGGCTAGAGTAGCTCCTACAAAGCTAATGACTATACCAAGGCTTGAATTATCGGCAGCTGTGACTTCAGTCCGTAATGGAGATGTTGCCAAAAGGGAACTAGAGATCGAAAACTTGCAAGAGTATTACTGGACTGACTGTAGAGTAGTCCTTGGCTATGTGAACAACGATGGCAGGAGATTTCACACATTCGTAGCCAAACGAATTCAACGCATAAGGTCTAGTACATGCCCTGAACAATGGCGACATGTTAATTCCGAAAACAACCCGGCCGACCACGCCTCGAGACGGCTTAGTGCAGCTCAGCTGAAAGATTCAAACTGGCTGAAAGGGCCTGACTTTCTGTGGCAGAGAGATCTTCCACATGAAGAGGAAATGGTGGGAGAAATAGAAATGACTGACCCTGAGCTTCGCAAGGCCCACATTCATACAATCAAGACGAAAGAAGTAAATTCAATGGTGAATTGCTTCACTAAATTTTCGGACTGGTCCTCGATTAGTGAGGGCTGTTGCCAGTCTAAAGAGGTTTGTAAGCAAATTCAAAGGAGTTCAAACAAAGAACAAATGAAGCAACCAGTCTTGAAGAAAGAAAGGAAGCAGAAATCATCGTCATCAAACTAGTTCAAGAAGAGGCTTTCACTGAAGATATTAAAAGATTCAAACTCCAAAAGGATGGCACCCTGAACGCAACAAGTTACGTCAGTTAAATGCTTTCTTGGACAAAAATGGTGTCCTCAGAGTGGGAGGATGGTTATCACAATCAACCTTGCATCATGACATAAAGCATCCAGCAATACTTCCGAAGAAATCTCATTTGTCAGCCTTAATTGTGAAACATTATCATGAGCGTGTATACCACCAAGGAAGAGGCATGACCATGAATGAGTTACGTGCAAATGGAATATTGGATCTTAGGATGTGGAAGTGTGGTTTCTTCACACATTTACATTTGAATAAAATGTAGAAGATACAGAAGAACTACAGAGGTGCAAAAAATGGCAGATCTGCCGGAAGAAAGAACTGAAGAATCCCCTCCCTTTACCTACTGTGGCATAGATTGTTTTGGCCCTTTCATCGTAAAGGAGGGAAGAAAAGAATTAAAACGATATGGATTGCTGTTTACTTGCTTGTGTTCAAGAGCTGTGCACATAGAGACATTAGACGACTTGACAACAGACGCTTTCATTAATGCACTCCGAGTGTTTTTTTCCATCAGAGGACCTGTACGCCAACTAAAATGCGATCAGGGAACAAATTTCATGGGTGCAAGAAGAGAGTTTTCTGAGTTGCTCAAAGGGATGGATCAAGAACATCTACGAGCAATCAGTTGTGAATTTGTAGTCAATGTCCCATCAGCGAGTCATATGGGTGGAGTCTGGGAATGCCAGATTTTAACAATCAGAAGCATCCTGACCACAATGCTAGACAAGTCTGCTAGCAGACTTGACACCACGACTCTTAGAACATTTCTTTATGAGACGATGGCCATAATCAACAGCAGACCATTAAGTGTTGAACATCTTCATGATCCTACCGGTCCAGAACCCCTTACTCCCAATCACATACTAACCATGAAATCGTCAGTCATTTTGCCACCTCCAGGAAAGTTCAGCAAAGATGACCTCTATCTGCGCAAGAGGTGGAGAAGAGTGCAGTTCCTGGCCAATGAATTCTGGCAGCGATGGAAACGTGAATATATATTAAATCTCCAACAACGCAAGAAATGGCAAAGAACATCACGAAATTCACAAGTAAATGACATTGTGATACTACAAGATGACAACGCTCAAAGAAATGAATGGAAGCTTGCCAGGGTAGTGGAAACTTACCTTAGTGCCGACGGCATTGTACGAAAATTGAAGTTACTAGTCAATGACACTACAATTTTTAAAGGAAGCCACACACTAGATCAGATTTCTTAGAAAGGCCTATCAACAATGTAGTTACTTTAATTGAAGCCAATTAAGTCACACATAAAACAGTTACACTCACGTACTTCTGAAACTTTATTTTTGTTGATTTTACTTCAATATATTTGTTTAAAGGAAAATCCCACATTTCAAGTAAATGAGTGATTTTGGTGGGAGTGTAAATGCTGTTATGTAGATGCTCTGCATGTTTGTTTCATTTAACTTCTTGTATTAATTCATTCCTTTTGTAATTAACTTGTGACTTTTGTATTAATTCATTTGAGGTTGCATTGCGAAGCGCAAGGTTGGGGGTTCGATTTAATGTGCTCCTGTAGCTCAAGTGGTAGAGCATTGCATTGCGAAGCACAAGGTTGGGGGTTCGATTCCCCGGGAACACATGATAGGTAAAAATTGATAGCCTGAATGCACTGTAAGTCGCTTTGGATAAAAGCGTCTGCTTAATGCATACATTTAATTTAATTTAATTTAATGTGATGTAAAATCATTTGGTGTACTTTAAAACATAAGGCGCGAGGATGCGTCACTTTAATGGAAATGACGTGTCTGTTAGTCGCCCCGATGGACTGATGATGAGCAAACGCATCACAAGGCTCTGCTGAGTTAAAAGACGTTTAAGTTAAAATCAGTGCTGTCACAAGCCAAAAGGGCAGTAAAGAAGATTTTCATAAGCTCAAAGACCTCTTTTCATGACAAGCGGCCAACGAGGTATTTGTTTGTAAAATGTAACAAAGGTGTTCATAATAGCGCTAAGCGCCATTTTGTGTTTGATGTATTTGTACAGTTTTCACTTGTGTACAGTTCTCACGGCGTTGTGGCGTTGTGGAGTTAAGACATCAAAGAAGGCACGAAAGATAAAGAAGACGACCATAAGATAAAACGCCCCGTTTTCAGTGAGAACTCGCCTGCTCGAAGCTAGCAGTAAGAACTATGCGCTTCTGTGTATTTCTCTTTTTAGAGTGAGTTTACTTAAAAACAATGATTTTATCCTCTCGTTGCTGGAAAATATCATGTAGCGATTCAGTATTTAAACTGTATTTAATAAAAGGCGTGGGGCAGCGTTGACAAGTTTCTTTTTTCCTGGATGTTTTGAGCTGCGAGATTTCCAATGTGTGTGTGTGTGTGTGTGTGTGTGTGTGTGTGTCAGTAAGCAGTGCATTAAATACAGAACGGTAATTAAAGGCTTAAATGCACACCAGTATATGTGTGTATTGTAGGAACTAGACGACGTATGATGACGTGACGGCATAGTAGTAGTGTCCCAATTCTTAGGGGAATACTTTCACCCCTACCCCTTGACACAACGTTTCAAGGGACAAGGGAAAGGGGTAGGTGGAGGGGTATAAAATAGAATTGGGATTGGGCCTAAAAATGCCTTTATTTGTGTGCTTTCTAATGTTTTTTTTTTGTGTGTGTGTGTGTGTGTTCATTTCTGTTGTAAAGCCCACCAATCCATCTTTGTGAATATTCATATTGGATACTCGATGTCATGAGTCTGAACCAATGAAATATAATTTTCAGACCATGCTGATGTAAATAAACCAGCTTGTTGCTAAGCAGTAGAAAATAAACACCTTTGGTGATTGTTCAGAACACACTGCACAGTGCTTTGTGTCTTATCACAGAAATGTAAATCCTCTGAAAACACGAAAAGAAAATGGCAGAAATTTCAAAATTTCAAGCTTTTATTCATAAGTGATCAATAGGCATGCAGGATAATATTGTCTGATTGCTATGACGGCAGAATGATGTATTAAAGTACTTCAAGACACTTTGGGCTGTTTCTCACAAAACTACTGTATAAAGGTAGAAGAGTTGGAATAAAGCACATGGGTCACTGGTTTCTTGAAAAACTATCATAGTGTTTTTTAGGTCCTCTTGAACTTTTGAAAGCTCCTGTCTCCATTAATAAGTGACTTAAATCATAGTAATGCAACAGAAGAGCCATATTGGTGCCCAAACAACCCTTCAGTGAACAGTTCTTAAAAGAACCATTTTGCCGTGTGAATAACATTTTAATAACCTAAAGACCCTTTTGTTTAATGGAAAGATATCATGTATGTTAAAGGTTTTTCATTAAACCATCAAAGCCAATAAGAAGCTTTATTTTTAAGAGTGTCCTTATAGGGGAAGTTCACACAGAAATATGATGATGTTTCAGGTCTGTGCTCACACACATCAGGACTGAAGCTGTTAGCTGTTGTGTGTTATAGTGCCATTGAGTGTTGTGTTTTGTAAGATGACACTTCATACTTAAAATTTAAAATACATTTTGAGATTCCCGTAACCAGTTCATTGTGCATTGTTGCATTCTGTTGTGAACACAAGAACAGCTCCTGTGTGAACAGCTCCTTAACAAGTTAAAAGAGAAATAAACCCTCAAATGAATGGAACAATCATATTTATGAGTAATGTGAATGTAACATCTGATAATGAGAACGTCTTTTGATTGGATGTGTGATCATACATGTAGTGCAGAAGGACAGTGAAATTCAACTCACCTTTCACAGTGAGAGTAAAAACAGAGCTTGATTGTGATGAGACTGATCTTATCTGTCCTCTACACCAGTACTGATCCTGATCAGATGTAATTACTCCTCTGATAGTGAGAGTGTCTCTGTTTACAGTGTAACGATCAGACGTCTGTAACATTACACTGTCTTTATACCACTCATATCTCCAGTCAGGTGTCCAGTCAGATCTCCAGCTACTGTAATCAGACTCAATCACACACTTCAGGTTGACTGTCTCTCCAGTGAATACAGGACTGTCTGGAGTCACAGTCAGTGAAGATCTGGGTGAATCTGTGAAGAAAGAAGACGGAGCTCTTTCAGTGAACTCGTCAGAAACATGATCTGATCATCTGAGTTCCTGTATTTGTGTGACACTGATGTTAAAGAGGAGAGATGTGGAGAGGAGAGTGAAGGTCTCTCTTTCGTCTGATTCACTACAGGTTTAATGTGATTCAACATCAGATCATCTCAAACAATCATCAGACTAACAGTGAACAAGTGTTATTTTTGTTCTCTTTAACTTGATATTTAGTGGTGGACGAAGTACACAAATCAAGTACTTGAGTAAAAGTACAGATACATATACATATAATTGTCACGGACAGAAGAAGATATAGAGAGACAACAGGGTATGCAGGTAAGTAGATGTTTATTGGAAATGTGGAGACAGAAGATGGTATCACACAATCTTGCAGAGGAATAGTTGAGCAGAGTGGAATGTTAAGAGGATGACTTGAGGATACTTGCTGTACAGACGACGAGGGTGGACACAGGAGGAACTGACAGGACACGGATGACAGATGGTGGTAGGTAAGCAGGATGATCAGACGTTCAGGTATTCAGATGATTCCAAGAGTAGCACAGAGAGTAGAGTCGGTGATTCTCTGACGAGACCAGACAGAGAGTGAAAGGAAGTGTGGGCTTAAGAAGTGGCAGTGATGATCGGGTGATTGGACTCTGATGGTGTGGCAGGTGTTACTGGTGACTCCGTGACAAATAATAAAATAGTACTCCAGTTAAAAGTAAAAGTACTCCTTTTTCAATTTTATTTGAGTGAAAGTACAAAAGTACTTGTTTTTTTGTGTACTTAAGTAAAAAAGTATCGAAAGATAGATTTTGGCAATTTTATATAGGCTACTTAATTAAATTTGATATTAGCAGATATTTTTTTATAATCTTACTGCTCAAAATACCTGGGATTTTCCCAAAATAACCACTATATGGAGTCAAGATATATTTTTGATGTTGATATGGACTACGTTGAGGAGAGTGCTGTAGTAATGTTCACTGTGAAGCATACACTGTGATGTACCTGAGAGAAAACAGATTCGACCATCTGATCTTCACCAGTAAGAAAAAAAGTGTTTTAAAGTTTGTTGTTATGCAGAACATCACAGTTATATATGACATGAGAATAAGGCCTGAAGGCCGGAATAACATTTTAAGGGAAATATAATTATACTTTCATAAATGATTTTTTTTCTTCTCAAACCTTGTCTGTGGTGTAAAAACACCCCTGGGCCAAATGCCCCCAGAGGGCATCACTTCCACTTTGATAATTACTGTAGTTAAAATGTTCTGAACATCACATCCTTTCTTTTCCCTAAGATGTAATCTATCTAGATGGTTGAATAAAAATATTTGGACTTTATTTTTTTTTTTAATTACCTCAACTTATCACCAGCAAGCTTATTAGCTAGATATTTAGCATCAGCTAACAATATTTACTTATTTCCAGTATGGTTATGAATAAACATTCATATCTGTGTACTCAGCTAGTTAATTCAATCAATATAAACATTTATACTGTTGATAACAATATAAAAAACAGACGTCACCACATAGGGCTAATGCGTAGCATTTTAATAAAACTATTAACATTACGGCAGCGGGGAATTTGAATGTGCATTAGTTATTTTATTTAATCTGTGTTATTTAATGTTTCATTTTTTTTGACCTAAAACATAGAGAGACTGATTGATGTGTCTGCATAGTCTGCATTCAAGCATTTCAGTGGGCTTAAATAGTTCACTCCTTCTTTACAGCAGATTTAGTTCACAAACAACTTTCAGTTCTGACCTAAATATGATTTTCAGTTACAATAATAATTTCTAAATTTCGACATTAATAACTTACTTTTTAACAGCTTAAGTCCATGCTTAAGACACGCGCACTCACAAGATCTCCCGATTCTTATTGTGAATCAGTGAGTTGTCTCGACTCAAGAACAGCTGCACATCGGATCATTATAATTCGTAAACAAATCCTTTTGTGCGATTTGCGAACCGATTTAAAAGGTTCATTGAAAAGATCAGTTCGTTCTGAATCAGAAACTGCTTCTGCCTCTCGGAGCACGTGATAAGGAGTAACGATATGTTTTATGAAAATGTAGTGAAGTAAAAAGTACGATCTTATGCTTTGGAATGTAGTGAAGTAAAAGTAAAAGTAACTCAAAATAAAACTACTCCAGTAAAGTACAGATACTTGACAAATGTACTTAAGTACAGTAACGAAGTAAGCTACTCCGTTACTGACCACCACTGTTGATATTTTATATGTTATTCTGAGAACTTCAGGAGTTTGTATGTCTTGTCTGAATAAATGATCATATGTGTAGTACAGATAGTTTAAGAGGACAATGATATTCAACTCACCCTTCACAGAGAGATAAACATAAGAGCTTAACTGTGATGAGGACTGATCTTTCATCTCTCAGTCCTCTACACCTGTAATAAACCCTGATCAGATGTAATTACTCCTCTGATAGTGAGAGTGTCTCCATTTACAGTGTGATGTTTAGACACTTCTGTGCTGTCTTTATTCCACTCATATCTCCAGCTACTGTAATCAGTCTCAATCACACACTTCAGAGTGACTGTCTCTCCAGTGAATACAGGACTGTCTGGAGTCACAGTCAGTGTAGTTCTGTAAAGAAAGACAAAAACATAGTGACTCAAACACACTCTTCCTTAAAATGTTGTAAATGTTTCACAGAACTGAACAATTCATCCATGCACACATCCAGTGAAACAACAGACTTCTCTTTTAGTGACGTATGCTGGATTTCTCCAGTTTATTACATTTAGTCCACTTTAACCAGGAGCTGCAGCTCTGCAGAGTTTAGCTTCATCTTTAATTAAAACGAGTCATTCCACGAAATCTGTGAACGTTTTCCACTTGGAATAATTAAAAAAATAAAGTAAGTTTAATCAACATTTTTAAATATTCATGAAATGAAGACACTTTAAAATGACAAGAAATTGTTTTGTGGCCATCTCAGTTTATGTAATTTATATTTTATTTTTTTATTTTTCTACGCTCATGTTTTGGTTTTTTTGTCACCCCTGTTTACCGACACAAGCGTTACTAGATACTTGCAGTCCATGATAAGAAAACAAAGACAGAAGGAGTGCCCTCTTGTGGCTATCATACACACTACAGCTGGCAGGAGTGACACTAATCAAGTCCTTCAGGCTTATTTGAGAACTACAGGTAACAGAGTTTTGTGCCCCTGGCTTAAACTGCCTCTTTCTTACAGTCGACTGCAAGCTCACATTCATATCTGCCTCTGTTGTTGAGTCTCAGAATACACTCAACAAACAC